>NC_047157.1:17269500-17279500 GCF_009819705.1 Hippoglossus hippoglossus
AATGCACCATGTTTCCCAGAAGCCCCTGTGACTCAGGAGATTGTACATGTCGACTCCCTGCTGTCGCCTCATTATCGTTAGCGTTCACGTTTGCTCAGTCACTGATGTGGTCTGACCAGACCTGAATGATCAACATACCTTCTTCTGTCGTGGGTCATATTGAGAGCCAGGGCAACACGGGAAATAGGTGTGTGTGTGTGTGTGTAGGTATGTGTGGGTGCTGGGAACTGTCTCTCTGACCAGATGATGGAAGACAGAAACGTCCGCCGGTGACTCACCTATGATGCCAACCGTGTCTGGGACAGTCTGAGTGCATCTAATAGCTCTGATTGCAACATGACTGTTAAGCTAGCTAAACCCGAATGTGTTTATGTTCCTGGATTTTGAATCACAGCTTTTGTTTAACTGGTGGTTAGCTTATGATGAGTGAATGCAGTACGTGTGGTTTGAGGCAAGGAAGCGAATTCTGTTAACTACCGGGAATCATTAACTATTTACTTCCTGGTTTTAAAGTTCAAACATCTACCAACGAAACTGTCTAAATGCAGGGAAGGCTTCACCTTCAGGTTTGCATTCGTAACCCTGCTTTGATTCACAGAGCAAGAGTCTGTTGGTAAGTGGTGACCGCAAAGCCAGGCTTCATTTGATTTATGTGCAGGCCAGTCCACTTTTTAGACCAGGAGAGTTGTAAAATTTGATTCATCATTTATATGCATGAATAAATAGCTTGTGGTCGCATGTGGTGGATGTACCTGCTGCTTGAGCTGGTGCATGAGCCTGTCTTTCTCCCGCTTCAGAGCCATCACCTCGTCCTGGGCTTTCTTCCGTTTGGAGGAGGACAATTCCAGCAGGGCGATGTTAGCATCCTTCTCACTGATGGCTGCCAGCAAAGCCTGCTGCCTGAAGGTGCGACAGAAAGAAATGTGGAACAGAGGGGTGCAGAAGGCGAGGAGGAATGTTATCATTAAGGAACAAATAATCAAAAGCAAGTCCTATTTATTGCGCAAAGTGAAAATAAAAAGTTGGAATGTGGTTTTATTTAATTTTATAGTTAATCACACAGCACCCACATCTGCAGCTGGTGGGGCCTTTGACGTATGCTGATGTCAGAGCAAACACAGAGCTCCTTAAAACTCAGACAGAGATTCCACAAAAAACAAGCATACATCTTTGAAGTGGTCGGCTAAATGTTGCAAAAGTGGTACACCAGTGTGACTCAAGGGCACGCAATAGAGTAATGGAGCCTAATAGTGTAGGCTGGGGAGGATATGACATCTTTTGTCTTTTACCACAGCATAAGTGTGTGTCTGTGTGTGTGTGTGTGTGTGTGTGTGTGTGTGTGTGTGTGTGTGTGTGTGTGTGTGTGTGTGTGGGAGGGGAGGGGAGGGTGACAACAAATGACTGTCTACAGGTGCATAGGAAACATACCACCCAAGTGTCATCATACACACAACCAGATGCAGACATTTTTTCTCCCACAGGACTTCGTAGAATGCCTTGCGTAACCCTTGTTGGGGGCAGATTAGTGATGATTAGCCTCGTCATCAAACAGGATGTCGTAAATCCAGCGTGGTGACAAACACGCATGTTTTCCGCCCACTCTTGTAAACACAGAAGCACAAACATATTCTCATACGTAGCCAGGCAAACCCACAAACATACACACGCACGCACGCACACACACACCTTTGCTTGGTCCATTGCACCCAGCACACTGTAAAAATGGGATTATAAAGGAAAAGGACGCATGTTTATGGGGGTTTCTATGCAGTTTGACCATGTTTAGTAATAGAATGAATTTATTTATGCGTCTTTTCTATCTCTAAACAGTTCGTCTGAATGACCATCACAAGAGTATCAAGCTTTAATTGGTGTCTCGGAACTGAAAGTACTTTAAGTTGGATAAACACAACATGGCTGAACTCCAGACTCTTAAATCGCATTTTAAATTAAGAGGGCATTAAACCAGCATGGTAACGTAATGTGTGAGGTGAGGGGTAAAGGAAAAGGAGGAGGGTGGGTGTGCGCTCCAAATACACTTTGGACTCAATTAAAAATTGACCTGCATCGGAGTGTTTTTATTCCATGATTTCAGTCCCTGCAGAAATAACTCAATTGTGAAAATAAACATGCTGAGCTCAGACATAAAGTCCTGCCGGTCTGGGACTGCATTTTCTGTGTTTTTAGTACAATTATCTGCACGCCGCATCTGGATTCTCCCATTCAAGGCCTTTAATAGGCCCCTGTGTGTTACTGTGAGCTCAAGTGTGTGCTCTCATGTTGTGCATGTATTTGTGCGTGCATGCGTGTGTGTCCTGACAGGGATCGAAGCGGCTAATCGCACCATTCATCATAGGGCAGGATCGCCATGACACTTTTCGTCTCCCCACACCTCCACTGTTATTCCTTTTAATGCTCACTGTAAAGGGAGTTCGCACACGCACACGCACACACACACACACACACACACACACACACACACACACACACACACACATACAAGCAGACCTACACTGGACCACTTGTACCAAAGCAAGTGCTTTAGACTGCAGGATTATTCTGCTTGACCTGGTCATTCACAAAGTAAAATTGTTGAAAGAATTCTTAAAGTTTTATCGAATAAATCCCCAGTAAAAATAAATCCACTGGGATCAAACAACAATGTGATAGATTTTTTAAATCCTTCTTCACGCGGCCCAATTTCACATCCATGGCCTAATAAACTCAGGGTGTCTCAATTCCTTTACTTTGTGTTAACTGGAGTGAAAAGCTGATGCACGGAGTCATATATGGGCAAAGAATGTGTCGCTGTTCATAAACAATGTGTCAGATTAACAGCTCTAACCTGCTCGCCGGATGGCCATCGTTGCACCACACTGCCAGATATGGAAACTCGTCTCACACCCACCCACCCATTTCCTTATTACATTCGGGATTAACTGCATCAGCTTCAGCTCGAGAATTGTATTTGTTAAGGTTATTATGTAACTGGAAAAACACTATTCTGTCTATTTCACTGGGTTTTTCCGCTAGAGCACTTACGCAACGTAAGAGGCTGATGTTGTGCAGCGTCCCTTTGGTGCAAGAAAAGAGTGTGGTGAAAGGTTAGGGTCACTAACCCCCATCCCAGTTAAAGGGGTGGTTTATCTTATCTGTGAGTGCATCTCGAAAAGCCAAACAGAGATCCATCTCTTTCTGACCACCACTGAGCCACTTTATCAAGGATTGTTACACTCCCATTCATCAAGTGGCCTCTCCTGAATGAACTACTGAAAGACATGCTTCTGGTGTCGTGATACTTTGTTTGTGTTGCAGTGACAAAAAAAGCACAGTTTAACAAAGGAGTTTTCAAAATAAGGCGCATGTTAATGTAAAACACTACACCTGTATTCCCCCTTGAACAAAATCACATCCTTTAAACATTTTGTTAATTCAAATTGAAGAACTATTCATTATTTCAAAAAATGGAAGCTGTATTCATTCCTTATCTTTTTTTCAAAACAGAAAATAAAAAATTAGAGTTAAGCCAGCAAAATAACAATATTTTGATAATCCCACTATAAAAAGATATTCTTAGACCTGATGAGCGTAATAAATATATTTTGTGGGCATATCTGTGGTGCAGCTATAAACATCAAGCTGTACTGTTTTGTTTTTATTGTATAATATGTCATATCAACTAACATGCATAATTATTTATAAATACAACCTGTAACTAAATTAATGATCGTTTCAATTTTAAATGCATGCATATATGCATTCATTGTAGCACCAGGCTGAAACTTTGATCCCATGTTGTGACCATGACCTTTGAAGTCCTGACCCTACCCCCGACTAATTTGCAAAATTTCTATCCAAAATGGATTAAAGCTGCCGGAGTAAACACTGTGACAGAGACACACCAGACACTAAAGCTGTCAAATGAATGAAGTGGAATATTACGGTCTGACCAAGACTCCAAACTCAGTATCTTCAGTGGAGCGGAGACGGCCTCATCTAACTCTGAATCAGAGCCACATCCTACAACATAAAAAAGGCCAACATATATATATTCACAAAGAATGACTCACAAAGAATTCCAATGGCTCAAACAACCAAAAAATTATAAAGCTTAAAATGTCACCAAAAGGAAAGGTGAATGATTCTGGGTGCAGCTAAATTATGTGCTGGTGCAGCTACATTAAAATATATTAGGCCAACCAGTGCAATCAGAGTAAAAAGTTAGTTTGAACTCCTGCGTCCCTCTCACCTGCATTCATTAGCACAGGTACAGACTTCCGAGCTGGACATTATTAATTGAGCATGAGACGTTCTGAGCCTGAATGAATGAAACCTTTGAACCACAGTGACCTCCCCGCTTCACTGCAAGTTAAATCACTTCCAGTCTCTAAATGAAGCCAGCGGAATATATGGCACAGTCTCCCTGTGGCTGCTCTCTGAGTAGAACTGAAGGATTCTGCTGAATGATGACTTCCTAAAACAATAAAAAAAAGGGGCATTATTATGATTAGCCAGCCTGTAAACTTTGTCTCCCACATCCTCAATCAGTGGTTGTGTGCACGCAGGGAGTGTGTGTGTGTGTGTGTGTGTGTGTGTCTTCATGTATCTGCTGATTATTATAAGTAACAGTCTTTGAACCTGAATCACACTTGAGTATTTCATCAGATCTAATTTGAGAGGCCATTTGGCTTTCACTGTACAACACACTTGCAGTGCACATGAATCTAGCAGACAGGATCATCTATCTGATAAAACACACACACACACACACAGACACACGTACACACACTCACACGGAGAGAGAGAGAGGGGGAGAGAGAGAGAGAGAGAGAGAAATGCTTGCACTGTATCTGCTGGCTGATCTTGAGTGGGTGAAGCCTCTCTTTTTCCTCCCCTCTTGTCTAACTCCCTGCTTAACTTAGACTTGGCATATCCTGGACAAACAAAGGATTATCTTCATTTCCTGTCCGATTGAAAGGGCAACAACGAAATGCGTTTTCATGACAAACTTGTGATTAGTCTTCATAAAAGTCAGACCCCGTGCACTGAGAAGTGAAAAAGGACTCCAATAAAAGGAAAAATAAATCCTGCTGCTGGAAACCCCAAAGAAACCCGTCTACTTTTTCCTACTCTGTGAGATAACAATAGTTTAAGTGATAAGATAAACATCTGTGCATTTATATACACCTCATGTCTCATATTTAATATAAGCATTGAGAGCACGCAAGGTTTTGTAGAACAGCATCCGCTGGGATGATATCTTATTTATAAAGGGAGAAATTCTCTGCTGGACCACAACATGTGATTCCAATTGAACCTCCATGGTCCCTGAGACATTGAGACATTCAGATCTACGGAGGTGGGAGATGGATGGCTAAAGTACATGACCATGCGATGAGAGGTGAGAGGGAAAACAGGGGAAAGAAAAAAAAACAGAAATGCAAAGAGTCAAAGAAGAGAGGAGTAAGTAGCGTTGCGGCAGAAGGAGATAATTCAGGACAAAGGAAAAGAAAAATGAGGAGAGAATACTTTGATGAAGACGTCTTTGAGGTAGGGATGCTGTCGGAAAAAAAAGGACCGTGATTTCACGGAGCAGATGGGCGACTGGCAGGCCAGACAGATTTCTGGGTGACGAGGGGGTTAAGATGGGGTCAAGAGTGAGCGTAAACACCCACATGCGTACATTAGCTCAAAACAAATTCAGAGGAAGAAGAGGTGAAGTGATGTAGACTGCAGCAGGAATAAAAACCGCCAAAAAAAAGAAGAGGTGTCAAGAGACGAGGGCAAGAGAACAGAGGAAGTGTAAGTGTTGCACAAGAGTGGCTGCTACCTGTTCTGCACGAGAGAGAAAAGAGGCAGGAGAGAGAGGAGGAAGAGAAGAAAGGAGCAAAGGTAAAGATTTATAAGTCCCAGCCTACCCTAAATCAGCTCACTGTGCTCCATGTTGTTATTCCTAGGCGTCACGGTTGAGGGATATGTGTTTATAATTTGTGTTATGACTTACTTGAAATTATGAGTGTGCAGAGTCGGTGGGACAGAAACAGATGCGTCCGTGTGATGCCCGAGGGAACCATCAATACTGTCTGCCCCTAAGTGCAGTGTGTGCATGTGTGCATGTGTGCCTGTGTGCATGCATTTGCCTGTCCGTGCGCCCATTTATGCTTTCATGTCCTTATGGGCATGTGTGATGTATTTTGTTAGCAGAGAACATGGGGAGCCCACTTATATCTGTTCCCAGAGCATCCATTATGAGACCTTCTAGTTTGTGATCATGGATTTCCACCACTTAACTGTCCGGCTCTGCAGAGACATTCCACGGGCATTTTATGGCTGTTCCTTGATTGTAAGTGTGTGAAGGTGCGGCACAAAGCCGGGGGCCCCTAGGCTAGGCGGTTCTAGAGGCCTGTGGTGAGAGCAAGCAGAGGACATGAGAATGGGGCATGGTTGAGTGACACTATTATTTATGGCCCTTGGAAGACTGTGTTATTTACAACTGAGGAGGTAGGGAAAATGTCTATTTCCAACATAAAACACATGCTCTGGCTTCATTTGGTAAGCTTAGTGCAAAGCCAGTTGAGATGGTAAATCTGTTTTTTAACTCTAAATGTGGGTTAAATGCATTTTTATGAGGTCCGAGTTCTGGCTACCTCAGGCGGGATTAGCTCCATGTTACCCTGCAACAGCTAACCTGCAGCCACATGCCAGATTTACCTATTACACACGTCCTCCTGTTTGCTTTCCTGGATTTATCCATCTTATTCTGCAACATGGGATCCATCCATGCCCACACTTTGTATGCAAGTTTGGAAATGAACATCCACTCCAATATTCCCTGTGAGCAGTTACATTAGCCATTACGTGCTAATCCTGCGCAAGAATGCCAAACTTTGCATGCTAACCTTGAGCTGTGCTTCCCAAGAAACATCCATGACAGCAGATGGCTCTACCAGAACTTGGCCAGGTTGTGTGTGTTTTCACTTCACTAATAAAATATACAACCCACTTACTCTGCTCACCCCCACTCCCACACTAGTGCTCAGACTGGCGGTGGTGGCGGTGGTGGTGGTGGTGGTGCTGGTGGGGAGGTCTAATTGAAAGAGTATGTATCAGTTTTACAGCAACAAGGGGGAAAATACGAGGGGACAAAAATCAACAAATCTGCCAAAACTAGCCAAATGTTTAGAGTGGGAGCAGGAACGAGGAGAGATGGCTGACTGCTCCCAGAGAGATGAGCAGGACCAGACGACCACCACTGCATTCCAGTCGGAGAGAGAGAGACCAGGTGGTTGTGTGTGTGTCTGTGTGTGTGTGTGTGTGTGTGTGTGTGTGTGTGTGTGTGTGTGTGTGTGTGTGTGTGTGTGTGTGTGTGTGTGTGTGTCAGATAAAGACAACGTCTTGTCGATCTTCTTGTCATATTGTCAACCTCGTCAAGACAATATCTAAAACAACAGCAGAATGTAATTCAAATTTAGTATAAAATGTTTTGTATATGACCTTTTTATTAATTATTCAACACTGTGAGAAATGTGTTTATTTGCTCCCTTTCCAAGTAAGTGAGATAAGAAGATTGATGTTAAAAGTAGCATGAGAACTGATGAAAGAAGAAAAAGCCAGGCTCTCCCTCCAAGTGAGAAAATATGCTATAAAACGTTTCTAATGATTAATGAGACATTGTGTTTTTTTAGTCAGGTCTTTAAGGAAGTTTTTGTGAGAGTGAGTCTGGCCAAGTTTGTCACCATCATGTTTGTAACGGCAACGCCAACACTTGTGCTCACAGATTAGTGAACTACAAAATTTAAGGCAGCTCCAAATTAACTCAACTTTGAGGATTGTCGATTTGAAATGTTCTGTATATGTAAGAATTAAAGTAGGATACAGTAACTAGAATGGCATTCAGTACCTCTGCCAAGGCCTGAACAAACCCCTTACGCGTTTTTATTTGGATATGCACCAAACTGCACATACTTATTAACATCTGTCCCCTAAACATGTCAGATTTTTATCTGAGAAATCAAGGGAAATGTTGAATAACGCCCTCCCTCACAATGTTAAAGAAAGTGAAAGAAAAATCCGCGCCCCGATCAACACAAGAATTTAATGTTTTCTTTCCTAACCCATACACCATCCTTTAACCAAGTACTTAAAGTTTTAGTAGTAATAGTTGTAGTAGTTGTTGTGTTATCCTGCTAACTAACAGACAGACAAACACAGACAAAAACATTACTCCTTGGCTGAGGTAATAAGACAAATTTAGAGGCGCTGACAGGTGCATTTTTCACTTCGGTTTACTTGTTTTCCCGTTTTACAGTCTTTATACTAACCTCATCGAAGCACATTCCAAGTCTAAAGCTCTATTTAACACACATATGAGACCAATATCGATCTCCTCATCTAACTCTTCGGGTTGAAATCAAATAAACATATTCTCTAAAATGTTGAACTATTATGTGCCAGCAGTCTGACAAGAGGAACCAGTGGGTTTTGTCCTCTCTCACTTCCAGCTCTGTTGCATCAGCTTCTGTGGATCAGCGAGAGGTTGGTGGATTCCTGTTGTTGTAAAAAGAAGATGGATAAATAAACAACGGCTCAGGGGATGTCAGTGTTGATTATGATGTCACCGGCATCTTTTTCCAATTTGGATGACCTTGTCTCCATGTATGCCCGTGTTGGCTCCGACGCGTGCATGGCAGTACTTTTTCGTTTCTTCGTAACCTCAGCCTTTCACAGTAAACGCGAGAAAAACAACAATCCAAAACACAATCCATATCCAGAGCTGTCTGGCACGAGGCCTCCCTCTCCGGTTTCAACCAATGAGGAGAGCTCTGACCCCAAAACCTCAAGGGATCCCATCCAATAGCTGAGCAGCGATTTTCATTCTCTCAATGTGGGAGGTTTATTTTCTGTCTTTATTGTCACTCAACTGACTGACAGTGTCTCCCCAAGGCACAAGGAATGAGATGGGGGGGGGGGGGTATTGTACACGTGTAGGACTCTCCTGCCTTGCAGACAGGAACACCTATACACTCACACACACACTCACACATACATACAGCAGCTGGGTTGTTTAAAGCTCCCTGTCATCTAAGAGAGAGAGAGGTGAGGGTCACAGAATGAGTAACACTGCTCCAGTCACACTACTGTAAGAACACACACACACACACACAAAGGGAGGGGGAAACATACACACATATGCAGCGTGTTAAGAGAGAGCACTAAGGCCTCAGTTTAAACACTGATGAGTTATGCCCCCCCCCATCAAAAGATGAAACTACAATTTGTTGCGGTGTTTCGTTGAGGTCACATTGAATAAAAGTAAAGCCACCTGTGAGGTAAATATGTGCTATCACTCTAATTACTTTATGCAAAATTGATTGATAATTGATACAAATAAAAACAAGCATGTCCTCTCATTTGAAAAGCTGGAATGACTTCTGCTATAACTACATATCGCTTGTTTCATTTTCTCTCGACCTCAAAATGAATTCTTCAACTCATCATTTCAGCACTTACACTTACACAATCAGATTCTAAATCCCTTTTCGTCTCGCCGTTTCAATTCTCACATGTCGGCGTTAGAAATGAAAGGAGCTGTAGTTGCTTCTCCAAACTGACGCTAATGTAAACTTAAAATACCAGGAGGACACCTTCTGCATTGCATCACTGAAAAATAGAGTCCGTCTGCGTTTTTCGTGTGTGATTCACACTATCATTTAAAAAAAAAAAAAACTTCTGTCAAGTTCAGCACGAGCACTTTGTCTCTCCGTCCTCATTCCGTCACCTCCGCCCCCTCCCCCCCCCGCTCTGCTGCTAATCAAAGAGAGAAGCTACTCATCGCAGGAGAGACACCTTGGACTTGGACCTCTCTATCATTCCACTTCTCGCTCCCTCTATCATTCTCTATATGGCTCCGCTGTGCCCTATACTCACTCCAGAGTGGGGCTAAATATTAAGTTCAAGGAGGTTATGCAAACACGTTGAAACAGCCATCCTTGGCCTAAGT
>NC_047157.1:17284500-17362000 GCF_009819705.1 Hippoglossus hippoglossus
CAATGAATCTGATTAGAGTGTAATGACACAGTCCTGGACTTACTCCGGCCACCGCGTTGTATGCATGCATGAGAACATTTGTTTAGGTGTGTGTGAGTGTGTTGTAAATCGTGGCCATGGTGTATGTCTGAGAGTTGTTAGGTCTCCTGCCACTGTTAGATACAACAGAGAGAATGCAGGTGTGCATCATTTACAACCCCGGGTTTGTTTTATAGCTACGCTGTGATGGCATGGTGTGCATGAAAGACAGAGCTCTTCATTTTTTTTGTGCAGATGACGGGCTGGAGACCACCTCGGAGCTCCAGAAGATCCCAAAAAAGACTCAGCCGGGGGAATGCCACAGACACACGCACAAACATTTTGACATGAAAATCTCCCTGTGTCACACAACATCAACTTTAAAAGGAGGTGAGGAGCACGTGAGAAGTATGAGTTAGCAAGCAGGAGGGAGATGTTTATTGCGCTTTTATCTGCAGTCATGCAGTCAGACATACCAGGAAACGGCTTAGAGGTTTGGGGAAACACTGGCACGAAACACGCTGTGACTGACATGTCAAGATGTCTGCAGTGTGGCATGCGTGCAGATACATGTGGGCCTGTGCTTCTGTGCAAGAGTGCATGAATGGATTCAGTGTTTATCCCGCATGTGAATTGTTTGTGCCAATGTTTCTGTGTGCATGCACATATGTTTATCGTGCGCCAAACCCCCAAATGTGACATGTCGGGACGCTGATGTCAGGAAACTGAGACACTCTGCGTCTGATAAACAAACCATGCCTGGAGGAGGATCTAAACAATGTGCCGCGATTGCTTTATTACTCAGTGTTTGCCCTAGGTGTCATGTTACTGAAGTCTTCAACACCATAAAAGCCCTCTCTGGGGTTCAGCACAGTGTTTGTGTGTGTGTGTGTGTGTTTGCTCTGGCAGAGGCTCCCTTGTGACTGGTTATATTGGACATGCTCAAACAAAGCTAAACACACAACAGGAGCCGCAAGCAATTAGGGCCTGCCATAGTGCATAACTCCTCTCTGAACACCCTCTGTTTCCCCCTCGCCATCAACCAGTCTCTGCTACCATTAGCCTCCATCCACAACACACACACACACACACACACAGACACACTCTCACATATCGGTCTCAGCAACAATTGTGCGGTCACTGCGTGCTGGCAACCTGTGTGGCATCAGCGGCAATAATGCTGTTTGTGCGTGTGTCATCTTCAGCATGAAATGTTAAACTCAGTGGGCAGACCATCGCTGACTGGCACGGGAATGCGTGTAATGCTAGCAGGCAGCGTAATCCTCTGGATTAATACACATTGGGATGGTTTAGCAGAGAGCCGGGTGGGCCCTGTATCTTCATTTCACTCTGTCAATGGGACAAATTTGTCTCTATCCACAATATGACCATACATGATTTCCTGACTGTACTGTCGTGTGATGCAGTTTTAAACGTGGATTTTTTTTTCCTCTCAGTTTTGTTCCCAGCTCACTTCTGCACAGTCGATGATTAAGACATCCTGTTGTTGGCTAGTCACAGTGACTGATGGACATCCAGTTTGAATCAGATCCTCTGGAGCCTGAGCAGAGGGTGATATCTCACTGCCTGTGGCTTGGACAAGAGTCGCAGTCTGAGATCTGTTTCAAATCAATCGAAGAAAAATGGGTAAACTCAATCTGGGCTGACCTCTTTTTCCCTCTCGCCCCCCTTAAAAACAACTCTCTCCCTCTCTTTCTCTTTGTCTCTTGCTCTCTCTCCTGCTCTCTCCCGGTGTCTCTTTAGCCTTTCGTCACTAAACACCTCATAAGGGAGACTTGTCTTTCGGCAAAAAAGGTGAAGGAGGACAGGATGGAGATGTTGTATCGAGGGTGTTGGGGTGTGTGTACTTGTGTGATGGGGGGCATGTCTGAGCCAGTTGTGTACTAATGAAGCTAATGACTGCCATCTGGCCTGCAAACAGATTTCTCAGTTCTTGTTTTTTCTGTCAAGTCACTGAGATACCAGGACAGTATCACAGCCCAGCCTGCATGCCGGACACTTTTAGTTTAACCAAAACCATTATTTTAGGCTTAAGACCCAGTTAGAATGAATGAAATGCAGAATGTGCTGAGATGTTATTGCTAGAGCCACAACGATGTGCATATGTGTGCGAGTGCATGTGTATTTCTGTGGAAATGTGCCTGAGCATATACGACAGGAACTTTGAGCGTTGTTGCCTCGCACTACAAATAAACAGTGGCGTTCGTGCGCGCATACGTTTGTGCACTTGCACTCAAACGCTCATCAATTTGTGAGTATGTCAGCGGACTGCATACCTCTCTATGTTTGTCCTATGTGTGTAAACCTTTTGTAGTGGCTCGCGTAGCTCTCCTGTTACACACACACATGTTCTTTATGGGCTGGCTAATGGAGCCGAGCTCTTCCTGCTGCTGTGATGTGGTTTACTGTTGTTTGATGTGCTCAGGAATTCTGCATAGGAGATCACCCCGAGCTGATCTTATCACATAAAAGCCCTCGCGATGGAAGAAGACACTCAACTCTCTTTTTTAACTTAATAGAGATCTGTGTCCCTGTGAGGCTGTGTGTGAGTAAGTAAGTGCATGTGCACATGCACACCATTTCTCTAATTCAATCGAGTGTGTAACCAGAGGCCAAACACACACATTTGATTTCAGTAAATGCTGAACTCGTGGACCCATGGCTAGAATGGACCAGAGACATGTTAGATATGTCTGTCGGTGTGTATTTGTGTGTGGGTGTGAGAGAGAGAGAGAGAGAGAGAGAGAGAGAGAGAGAGAGAGAGAGAGAGAGAGAGAGAGAGAGAGAGAGTAAAAAAACACATGTACTTTTTAATATCATTCATGACGTCACACTAAATTATTTCCTGCATGAGGCCTTTATTTTTATGATGGGTTAGGGGTTAGAGCACCTGTTTAGTCAGTGTTAGTCAGAATTAACCCTTTCACCACTTAGAAGGCTGCTTTTGCTGAGTTTTCACTCGATGTATTGAAAAGCTCAAATCATAGTCGGTCTAGTTTTTTTCCTTTTTATATTAATATTGTTGAATGAATAAAAGGTTGAAAGAGCCAAAAAAAGAAATATAAGGCCCAATGTTGTTCATTTGTACTGAGGACAAACACACTGTCAATGAAGTACAGTGAAAAGCAGTGGAAAATAACATTTATCTCTTTTCACAGTCACAGTTTTGGACACAGTGCATCAGTTTGTAAATTCTGCTGAGCAAGTATTTGAAACATTAGTATGTCAAGTTGTTATGAAGTCAAGTCAGTTTGAATGTTTGTGCATTCCACTTTAATGTAATAACTAATAAAATTATGTTTATTTTAAATTCAAAATGCATCAACAGGTTGTACAGGTTCAGTATAAACACAGATAGAAATCAAAATAAACACACCCCAACCTCCGTAAAGAGGAATTTCAACCTCATTCTTTCATCAAGCATGTAACACTCCATAATGAATGTATAAATGTACACATATTAAAGAACTGAGGTATCCATTACAGTAATGTCAGGAAGTCGTCTTCACCCTTGACACATCAACGTGGTTACAGAGTTCTCTGATCCTGGCTGAAATACCTCCAGACATAAACATGCATATTCCTCATATCAGGAGAGTGATGAATGCCCACATTTTCAATCAGGCAGACACACACTGTCTAGATTCTGTGTTTCATCCACTGCCTGAAAACCGTGCCATTGTCTTTGTTCACACTCCCTCTAGCCATTCTTACCACTGCAGGATTCCTGTTTTGTTTGTTTAGTGGTGACCAGTCCTGTCTCTGCGCAGTCTGTCCGCCCACATGAAGGCCTCCTCTGTCTTACTGATGCTTGCTTTAAAGATGAAGGACTGCACAGATTAAACTGCGGTTGCCATTATGAATAGATGTGACGCTCGCTCTATATAAACTTTGGGTTTTAAGTTTTGTGTGTTTTTTTTCCCTCTTTCCTTTTCTCCTCCGAGGGGTTTGCTTTGCTTTTTCTTGGACATCAACTTTGATCTTGTAAAAATGAGACACAACTTTTATTACGGAGTTGTGAAAGTTAACAATGTCTGCGATGCTTGTGGATGGTAATTTCTGTCCAAAAACAAATATGACACATGTAGTGTTTGCTTTTATGAGATTGGAATTCCAAGTGGTGTTCCTAACTCCTCTGAGCCCTTCTTTCTTTTCTTTTCTCATTTTCTTTTTCTTTTCTCCATATTCTCTTTCCATCCCTTTTCCTTAAATTTCCTCGTATCCCAACTCTCCTTTCCAGCACTAAACTCTGAATACCCACCGGCCCCAGGAGAACAGTCATGTTTCCAATATGTCTCCATTTAGCAGAGACCAAATGAACAAGAGCAGGGCCAAAACAAGAGCAGGAAAAATCATCACATAGCCACTGGCACAATCTGCTTATCTTTCACTGCAAATAGCTCTCATGCGCTTCACATCATCGTTCCTATGTGCACGCACATGCACGCACGCACAAATATATGCACATCCACACACAGAGACACACATATTCAT
Organism: Hippoglossus hippoglossus; assembly: GCF_009819705.1. Taxonomy (NCBI): domain Eukaryota; kingdom Metazoa; phylum Chordata; class Actinopteri; order Pleuronectiformes; family Pleuronectidae; genus Hippoglossus; species Hippoglossus hippoglossus. The sequence continues at coordinate 17,289,034 of NC_047157.1, forward strand.
GTATGCACATGTTGTTCTTTTCACACAAACACATTCAGAGCACATCAGTGAGGATACACACGCTCATCCAAACTTGCTTGGGCTGTTTCCTGCCACTGCCGAGAAGTACATAATGATAATTACAGTTTGGGTCTACATCCCTGAATTAACCAGATCAGACACACACACACACACACACACACACACACACACACACACACACACACACACACACACACACACACACACACACACACACACACACACACGCACGCACACAATTCCAGAAGTGCTAGGGGCTGCTGTGATGGATTCTGACTGGTGTGCATTGTTGGAGCAGCCCATTTGGGAAGTGGCCCGTTCTACTATTGTTCTCTATTAAAACCTCCTGGGAACCATCTCAGTAAGACTGAGAGATGTGCAGGACCAATAAAACTCCAGTCAAAGCAAGAGAGTCAGAGAGGCTGAGCCCTCACTTAAGTCTTTATGCAACAATATGTCGCTATGATTGATGAAAACTAGTTGAGAATGGGTAGAAGTAAAACTGCAGCGAAAGTTCTCACCAACCTCAGCCAATGAGATTATGGTTTTTATGATGTTTGTTAGTGTGTTTGTCAGCAGGTTTTTCACAAAAACTCCTGCAAAGATTGTGAGGATAGGACACGGGCCAAGAAACAGCCAATAAAAGTTTGGTATGCATCAGTTTTTTTATCCCGTTCTTGAACATTGTGAGAACAAGAAATTGTTCATCAGGCATGGGGACCGAATTTAATGAGTGCGTGAAATATGGTGCAGATCCAAATAAAAAATCTGGATCTGGCGGATTTAAATGTGGTGACAGAAGGGGACTGTTGGGCCTTGGGGGTGGTATGAGCTCTGCTGAGTCTAGTTTCTGATGTGTTTGTACATTGTGCGGAGGGAAGGACACAGACACAGAGAGGAAAAGACAGAGACATACATACACCCAGATAAGGACAGGCAGATGTGGCCAGAGAAGCCACAGAAGTGGAAAAACAGGAGCCACAGTTCAGGTGTGTGTGCCAACCACAGAGGCTGGGAGGTGTTTACAGTGTGCGAATATATGCCAGTAAGCCCCACTGACTCACTTGTGTGGGTACAGCAGCATTTCATGTGCCCATAATGGTAAACCATGCGGGCATTTCACTAAGCCACTGTTTTAAAGGCTGTTTTACAACGCGGCGCATGCAACAACATATTACATGCAGCTGCATTTCAAATAACCCATCCCTCCTTCTCCCTACAACTCTCACTGCTGCACGCCGTCTGAGCACTTTCGATTAACCCCTTCCTCCATCTCCGCAAATATCCACCTGTACATCGGGCAAAAGTGAGTATCTGTCTGTGCATATATATCTAGAATCTAATTTAGATTTGCTTTGATGACCGTGTCTATCTGCACCAACAATACCTACTCTCTTGACCCCCTCATTCCTTTGGTGACCCTGAGGGCAGGACTGCCGTTAAGGAGGCCGTCACTGGGTGCTGTGTCCTGGCTGTCTCTTTATGGCTGCAGGGCCCACCTAATCAATTGCCCACTCATGCACACACTTAAATGTGCGCCCCCCCCCCCCCCCCCCCCCCCCCCCCACACACACACACACACACACATACACACACACACACACAGGACTTCCAATCAATTAGTCTCGAGATTTAAACAAGCCGGTAAACTTGGGGGTGTTAGTCTCCCTAGGGCCAATCAGATTGGACCCAAGACTTCTATACCAGCCAAATAACACTAATTAGCTTCATATAGGTGCATGCATGCATGTGTGTGTGTGTGTGTGTGTGTGTGTGTGTGTGTGTGTGTGTGTGTGTGTGTGTGTGTGTGTGAGTGTGTGTGTGTTTGCGACTAACACTAATTAGCAGGCCTAGTGAACCTACTTCCTCAGGACCATTTCCTGTGATAGTAATTATTAGGTATGTGTGATAAATTCCAGGCCCTCTTCCACCCGTCCAGAGATAGAACAAGACAAAGGGAGAAATGCAGACAAAAAAGAGAGGGGGGGGGGGAGACCATTTAATACCCAGAGGAAGTCAAGGAGGGCAGTGTTAACAGAGTGATGAAGTAAACGTAAAAAGGGACAAAGAATGATTTTATTCCGTGGGGGACAAACTGAGACTCAATGCGAAGGTGAGAGCAGTTTCCACATGCACTGACTCCTTGACGTGGACTCCCTGTCCTCTTCTCTGGTTGTCAATCACTGCATTCATTTTGTTTCTGTGTGTCATTTCGGCTCCCAACTTCGCAGTGTCAGTCTTCAGATCAGGACAAAAAGTTCTTTCTGTCCGTGGAAAGACTCTTCACTCTCTGTCAGTTTAACTAAACACACGCAAACTCGCACCGTGCTCCCCGTTCCACCGACGTCTTCGGAGCGTCAACGCATCTTTCAGTGCGGCGTCAACTTCACGAGACAGCTCGAGCCGACCACTCACTCATTCGTTGACTTTAGGAGACAATGTCACTTAACCAACCAACTCCAACTGCATTCCAATATGTCAGCAGCCCATCGAGTTATCGTACTGTAGGCAAACACAGTGTGTGTACATCTGTGTGCTTAAGTCAGGGTTTACATACAGTACAAGATGTAAAACTTAAAAATTCATATTCACTGGGTGGGCCTTTGCTTGCCAAAATAATACTATGCATTCATTGGTGCCAAAAATATTAATAAGTGGTGATAAAAAAAAAATATATATATAAACATAATTGATGCTAGACGAGCCAAAACCTGTGAAAAGCGAGTTCAAGACTTCAAGACAGAATGCAGGCCAAGAGAATAAGATGGTCTGGGAAATATGGAATTCAAGTTTAAGGCGCTTAACCTCCAGCTGCATTAGCTGAATAGTGCACCATTAAATTCAAAAGCTGACTGTACGCAAAGCAAACATCCCACATGTGCATGCATCTTTGGACTGTTCTCTCCACCCTTGAAGCTCGTGGGACCCAGGTACAAGTCTGTCATTACCATACTGTACTGAACGAGAACTTAGACGCAGGGATTTCCATTTGATGAAGCCCTTTATTGACAAAATCTCAAAGGAGGAGGAGGAGGAGGAGGGTGGAGCATGCCTAGGCCCTGACATAATAACACACCTACAGGCCCAAAAGCCGACACACATGTCGAAGGTAAACACGCGTGTCAGAGGGCACAGGAGCACAGACAGACATGATGAATGGCTCCAAGTTCCCACGAGGCGACACGCACACAAACCTGCTTGGAGAGAGAGGAAGGTGATGTGTGGTCAGCCCCTCCTCATCACTGCAATACAGAGAATCCCATTCACACACACTGCACCGGCCCTCGATGTCATTACCAATCACAACAATGGCACTGTAACACCATACGTGTGTGTGTGCGCGTGGTTGTGCGAATGTGCGTACGCGTGTAAGTTCTCGCATATGAGAGATTATGCCGTGTGTGGATGTCATCTCAAAACCAAGGAAACGTGGCGCTGTTTGGTTGAAGATATCAATGCCTAAATATGCGAGATAAGTGTGTGTGTGAGCGCGAATACATTAGTGAGTGAATTTGTGAGGGTGTGTGCGTGGGTCCAGGCCCCTCGAAGAGATCAGCGAGCGGGGACATGACCTTGCCAGAACAGCTGGCCTCTCTGTGTGTTTAGTCAGAGTTACCATGGCGATGGCGCCGTGCAGACAGGATGTCTACGTTGGGGATTTGAAAGTCATAACGTCGCTACTGCTCTAAGCTTCATTATGCCATGGGTTACTGTAACCAGCCAACAAACGGAGACATGGACACACTTCACGGACAGCGGTGAACTTCAGTTGTTACAGGTTGGTGCTTATTACATTTCCATCATGTAGAATATCTCCTTTGTCTCTTTTTGGTGGATTTGATTGAATAACGTGATAATAATGAGTGAGAAGTAATGAGTGAGAAGTAAGTTTTGCTGAAGAACTGCATGAGGTGTGTTTCTATGAACAAGTGATGAGCAAACAAGCGCTGGTAAGGAAGGGAAGAGCACCTGTGTTTATGTTACACTGAGCGATGAAGTTTTCATTATTTGTGAGGTATATTTGTCCAACAAGACAAAAGAACATTAAGCAAAAGCAGGCATCTACAGTGATATCGTCATTTTTATTTCCATCGCCCCTTTGTGCCTTTACCTTTGCCAAGAACGTTAGGTTTTCATCTGTGTGTTTTTGTTTGTCTGTACTTTAGTAGGATAACGCAAAAAAATCGAGGGTCTCCACCACTCCCTCCATCATCCCTCCCTCCCTCCCTTTCTTCATCCATCAACCCCCCTCCATCGATCACTCTCGCACTCTGTCATCCTCTTTTCCCATCATTTACTATTTCCTCCCTGACTCTCTGCTGCAGCCTCGCTCTTTTCCCTCTTCGACTTGTCTTGCAGTGTGCATAATTTCCCCCTCCATCTCTCAAAATGTCATTACAAAAGTTTCCACTTTGTCAACTCCGCCTCCCTTTATGTGCCCACTCAAAACCTGCCGCTACCTTTTCTTTGCTGCAAAATCAGTTTCCATCACTAAAATGTAAACAGAGATAATATCAGCTACATTCCCAGTGTCTACAGGAGGATCAGGTTCAGTAAGCCACTGTGATGTTGTGGCATGTAGTATTATCCCATTCCGACTATGGAAACATCTCAATGACTAGCTATTCAAAATGTCCAAACACATAATTTCTCTATTGTGCACCTACACCCAGTGACCCTAACTCATTTAATGACTAGCTCCTCTGGAGGCCATCTGTGTCTGTGAGTGTGTGAGTGTGAGTGAGTGTGTGTATACTGTACAGTATGGGGGAAACTCAATCTGGTGTGGGGTGACAGAGCAGAACCTGGACCACTCCTTACACATCAAGCATTCAGCTATATATATATGAAAAATGCAAATATGAAAATCTCTCTCACTCTCTCTCTCTCTCTTTCTCACACTCACACACACACAAACAATGCGAGTGAGGGAAACCCAGCATGCAAAGAGAGGATATTGAAAATGATTTTTTCCCCTCTTGTCTATTTCATTAACAGTGTTGAAAAGCCAACAGTCTGCTCTCTCCCTCCCTCTCTCCCTCCAGCCGCACACACGCATTCACACACACATTGGAAACATGCACAGAGAGCTCTCCAGTTCACTGGGGAACGTGCCTCACATGGTTTGCTTCAGCTGGTCTTCTTGACAAATGCCACATTACAGCGGCGAGTAGGAGAGACTTGGCATGCTATCAAACTTCTCTCATGATTTCTAAGATTTGAAATACTTCAGTTTGTATAGCCCCTCCACTCCATCCTCACCTCCCTCTCATTCTCTCTCTCCTTGTCGTGTTTTTTCCCCCTTCTTCTTGCCTTCACTCTAACCACCCTACTCTCTTGTTACCTCTGTTTCTCTGCCCTATCTTTCCTGTTTAGTTTTCCCTGTACCAACTTGGACTGGAGCTGTGCTGTGGGAATATGGCCCCCTTTTAAAGGCGAGAGCCAAAGTTTGTGTAAGTGAGTGATTATATGCGAGTTCCACTGAGGTTGTGCGTGCGTTGTGCGTGCGTTTCTTTGCGGCTTGTTCAGATGCAAGTCAGTCTCACGAAGCTTCGCCCCTCGCAATTCAACAGTCCTTTAATCCTCATCACCAGTGACCCCAAACCTCAGCCTTCGACCTCTTTCTACACACACAGTCCAATGCACAAAGACCACACACACACACACACACAATCATGCCCCCTGTGCCCCTTCCATTAGCTCTTACCAGCGCAGACTGGTATTCAGTCAAAGTCCCCGAACACAAAAGCAAAAAGAATGCCATCTGCTTTATTGCTGCCCACGTCAACCAACCATCACATCAACTTTCTTTCTAATGGTAATATAATAATGATTTATGCTTATAGTGCGAAACGATGTCATCATTACCATTCACATGTCAGGTCCGTGAGCGTTTTCCTAATTTCACGTGCATACCTAGAAGCACAGATTGTGTCTGTAACATATGTAATACATTTCCTCTGCTAAACATCCCCGCTCATGTTTGGATGGTGGAAATTGGAACAGACAGGAAGATGGTTTGGATCACAAATATATATATAAGTGTGTGTATATGTGTGTGTGGCTACATAAGGAAGGGCACTGTCTTATTTGGTCTCCAGTAAACTATACACACACACATTCTTTTACATTTAGTGTGATCAGAGGGGCTTGTGAGGCGTAATGAAGTTGTGTTTTCAATAGATGTGTACCAGCCTTCCCTTTTGTACTGTACTGAGTGGCTGACATTAAAGGCTTTTCTCTGCGGCACATGACAACCAGATATGTGGCTTCATGCTCCTTCAATCAGAGCGCTCAAAGCAAACGCACATGTAGCTGCTCCACTCACACATTCACATATACCCACTGACACACACTCACACATGGAAACGCAGCCTGTCCTGCGCTTCTCTTTTTTTGGGGGGTTTCCATCTCCTCTCTCGCTCTGTCACACACACACAAAGACGTCCACACGAGCCGAACACATATTTTTATGGCCTCCTGTCTAAGGCAGCACCACCTGTCCTCAATAAATGTAACTGTTCACAAGGCAGCTATAGACAACAGCTGATCCTGCCTCAAAACACACCTCTGCACTGATGTCTATATAACATACATGCACAGATGCACATGTGAACAAGTGAGTGGTTAAATGTGCCTAATGCGGCATCAGACACAGGTTTCTGCCGGACACAGCATCAAACCTGCTGTTCGGGAGGAAATGAAAATACTCCTGATAAAACATGGAATGAATCATGCCAATGTTAATATACTTTTGTGTGCTGGGTATGCAGCCACTAGCACGAACAATTGTGGCCTGAAAGGTAGGTAGGTAGGTAGATAGGTATACAGGTAGGTAGGCAGGTAGTAAGGTAGGTAGGCAGGTAGGTAGGTAGGTAGGTGGGTGGGTGGGTAGGTAGATAGACAGGTATACAGGTAGGTAGGCAGGTAGTAAGGTAGGTAGGTAGGTAGGTAGGTAGATAGACAGGTATACAGGTAGGTAGGCAGGTAGTAAGGTAGGTAGGTAGGTAGGTAGGTAGGTAGGTAGATAGGTAGGTGGGTGGGTGGGTAGGTAGATAGACAGGTATACAGGTAGGTAGGCAGGTAGGTAGGTAGGTAGGTAGGTAGGTAGGTAGGTAGGTAGGTAGGTAGGTAGGTAGGTGGGTAGGTAGGTAGGTAGGTAGATAGGTGGGTGGGTAGGTAGGTAGGTAAGTGGGTAGGTAGGTAGGTAGGTCGGTATGTAGGCAGGCAGGTAGCTAGGTAGCTAGGTAAGTAGGTAGGTAAATGAGTGAGACACTAACTTCATCTCCAGAATTTCCTCTAGCTGTTTGCGTCTCTCCTGGTGCAGACTGCTGACGTGTCCATCTCTTTCGTGCAGGGACTGCTGCGTAGAGGACAGACGCATTTTGGTGGCGTCCAGCTCTTGTCGCGTCTTCTCCAAAGCGCCCATCAGCTCCTCCAGCTGTAGAGGGGAATATATCATTTTAAACTGATTGAAAACATACGTGGATACTCATACACATGGCTCTGTTCCCATATGTGAGACGTGTTGATTGTATCATACGAATCTACCATAAAATTCGTAATGCAAGATCCATTTTACACTTTTGGATGCCCAGTCTCTCACACACACAGGGGAAAAGCACAGGTCATCAGGGAACACACTTGTGTGTACATGTGTGTATTTCAGAATGTGTGTGTTCTGGAATGTTATAATGTGCTGAGATGACTGCCTAAAGATTAAAAGGAAAGGCTGATAGACAAAAATGAGCGGTTAAGACTACGTTAGATGAATGATATGTCCACTGACCCCCGTGGTGGGAAACAAGGGTCCACCTTTCTCCACTTATTCTACCTCTCTCTTCTACTTTGGAGCAGGTGAGAATAATGCTTGACCCCTCAACGACATGTCCTCCCTCTAAACACACACATGCCCTCCAGCCATGGAGGTCTGCGTGTCCAACCTGAGCGTCTGATAGACAGGATGTGACCTCAGGGCGTCATTATCCAAGGGCAGGAAGTGTCTAATTGTCTAACAACAAGCACTTCACAACAGGATCCAGCACCAGGCAGGACTGTTCAGATTATGTAAATGAAAGATCAAGACAATGTGGTTGTATAGATAGAATAAAGAAAGTGATCTTTGATCAACAGATCTGCGATGTTAGACGGCGAAACAATAAATTCGGAAGTACTAGATCTCAAACAAACAAAGGGAATGAAAGTAAAGGAGAAGCAAAGAATAAAATGAGAGAAAATAAGTATTAGGGGAAAACACTCCATGGGGTAACACATGAAAAAAGGAATGTGCCTCTTTTATGAAGGGGCCAAATCGTTCACACATTTTCAGGACACTCTCCGTCTCCGCCGGTTTTCTAGGTGTGTTTCACAGATGTCAGATAATGTTCTCCCCGACTGTTTATGAATATCACATATGGAGTAAGAGAAGGAAGGGGCGGAAAGCAAAGCAAAGGGGGAGAGTAAAGAAATGCGAAATGGTGGGAAAGTGACAACTTTCAGTCATAATCTCCTAGAAATGGCAAACAAGGCTTTTTGCTTCAAATAAAATGTAATGTACCAAATATCATTGAGACATGATGACAGCTGTCATCCAAAATCACACCACGTTTTTGGTTTGATGTCCCGTTTCAGCCTGGACACAATCCAAATCTTTTCATCTTGAAAGCCAAGGGTCACACACACACACACACACACACACACACACACACACACACACACACACACACACACACACACACACACACACACACACACACACACACACACGTCTATCAATCCATATGCGTGAACTGCCCCCTCATAGGTCCACCACCCAGGTTAGCCCTCACTTCACAATCACATCATTAATAAGGAATACAATGCATTTTAGTGAAATTAGGGACCTAATCAGCTTAACGGAGAGCCTGTGCGTGCTAATTTAGCTCAACTTCAAGGCAAAGCCCCCCCAGCCAGTCTAAGGCTCGCTAAGACTGGCCCAAAGCCCCTTTAGTTGCTAAGCTGATTGGGGGCTCAGAGGTAAGGGAAAATCAAATCCCTCTTGTCCATTTGCGTCTGTGTTGCTGGTTCAAAGGCCTAGTTCAAACGCCACATGGGGGGAGAGAGGGAGCGAGACAGGAACAGAGGAGAAAAAGAAAGGGAGACGGAGTGAGGAGATAATTGGGTGAAACAACTTAAGGCAGATGAGAAAGAATGAGGCTCAGGACAATGGATGGAGAGCGGGAGTCGTGCCAGATGCAGGTCAAGAAACAGAGAGCGACGGAGGCGGACTGAGGAGACTTAGAGAGCCGGGGGTGTGAAGAAAAGTGACCCAGGGCATTACCCATGCTCCATTTCAGCAAGTCAGGCTGATGGAAGACTTTCAGCGCATTACACATCATGAGACTGATTACTCTGGGGCAAGAGGGGTGGTGAGGGGTGAGCGGCGGGGGGGAGGGGGGGAGAGAATGCGAGTCTGGCAGGGCGCTCTGAAACGGTGCCAGGGTCAGGTGATGTTTCAGAAGAAGCTGTCCTACTCTCTTTCTGTCCCCCTCTCTCTACCCCCCCACCCCCAAGACCCCCCCCACATACTCTTTTTCTCCAAAGGCAAGAACGGCAGTTGACTGGCGACTGTGAAACTGCACGTCAATGGCAAGTCGACCCGCTGCCTCCTCATGTGGTGATGTAACGTCGGCTCATAAAGGTCGCCGCGTTGACAGCACCTACCAGCGAGCACCAGCGGCTGAGCGGCGTCCGTCCTCGTGTCGACAGCACCAGTGTAACTCTATTCCCGCTCGATGCGTCATGTTCGGTCGCCAGCGTGACTGCGTGCCGGCTCAGTGCGTTCTCCCCGCATGTCTAGCGTCTGGACGGATTTGAAATGAAAGTAACCTGACGATTACTTCTCGGGGTCAATGAGTGTTAATGTGTCACAAGTTAAGAGAGGATTTCCCTGATTGGCTACACATGGGTGAACTCGGGTCAAAGCTGAATCATCCACTTCTGTGCACGCAAAAAAAGTCTGACAAACATAAATAAACTCTTCTTTGGACTGCTCGGTGGATTAGAATATTGTTTGATGAACGCAGTATCCAACCAAGCGAGCAAAGGGCAGAAATTGTGAATAAGAGGAGGAAATAAGACACAGTTAGCGTAGCCACTCACTGATTTCTTTCAACTAAGTTTGACCTTTTTTTTGTTTTCCTACTCTCTCCACCAATATCCTCTCTTCATCGTCTACGTTCTCCTCTATCAGCTTTTGGGTTTTAATGTGTCTGTGGCGGTGATTGAGTGTAGGAACATTATGTTCGTTTGAAGCAATACAGCCACCATTTTTCCTGAAAAAGTTAGTTCTTGTTTTAACCGCGAGATGCTCTCATGTTACTTGTGGCACGCATAAGTAATGCAAGGTCATTCTCATTCAAATGCACACTCACACCGAGAGGAAACACACTCCTTCGCCCTGTTTCTCTTTCCCACCACAGACACACCTACGCTCACACACACACACACACACAAAAGCACACACATAAACCTTCTTGGACTCACTTAAAGACGTAGGCCAGCCAGCTGGCAATCAGAAAGACAGACAGATAGCAGCACATGCAGAGCAGAAAAGGCAGCCTGTGCTCCATCAAGACTACAAGCCCTAAGTCTAAAGCTTTGTTAATGAATTCTAATTACATGCACACAAACTCACAATAAGTCAAACATGTGTTAACATTTGCAAGCCTGCAACACCAAACTTAATTAGAGACGTGAAATGAAAGGGGGTGAGGATTTCTTTGAGTTTTAAATTTCAGTGGCGACTGAGCAAATCAACGCCAGAGGAAAAACATGTTTGCAGAAGTAAAACTGAATTACGGATGCAAGGAAGGAGAAGAAAACTATATATTTGGGCAAAATGTTTTAGCTGTTTAAAAGGCTGCTAAGAAAGTGATTAAGAATCACTCATGAACCACACTCTGCATGCAGTTACACTCTTGGCCACATGGGGGTGCAATTTGGTGCCTAACATTTTCTCACTGGTACGTTGGTGACCAGATATCTGCACTCCAGGCCAGGTATGTGAAGATGCATGCAACTATCCATGTGTCAGAGTGTGTGTGCATGTGTGTGCTGCATCTGCAAAGCCCCATCCGTGTGTGTAACGTCGGGTCAACCTCTCTCTGGGCCTGAACCCGAGCTGCCTCCTCCTGCGCCCAGAGAGCCTCCCTATGTGCAGATGTGTTCATGCTCTCCCTCAGTGCCACCTCCAGCTCCCTGATCCGCTCCGCTGTCTCCCGCATGGCATCCTGGGAAGCCAAAAGAGGAAGCTGGGGAGGGGGGGGGGGGGGGGGGGGGTGGAAGTTTTTTCAGAGGAGGACGACAAGGAGGAGGGTCGGAAGCAAAGTAACAAAAACCAGGGAGAGAATGTTTTTTGTTTGAGCGCATGTTCGTAATCAAATGTTTTTGCATTGGAACAAAACTGTACTGGTGAAAGATAATGTGGGAAACAGTGTAGTTCATGGTCCCTTTGGTAAAAGGAATCCAATCCATGTAAAACAGAGAGTCAGGGAAGTCAAAAGCTGCAGTGAGAGAAGAACAAGACTCTTCTTAGAAGAAGCCGCTGCCAAGACAGAAGAGAGTGATAAGTGAAGAAGAGATGGAGAGTTTGTGCAGTTTGTGTGTGGCCTCTCTGACACCTATGGTGAGTGGGGGAAATGGATCCTTCTCCACATTGAGTGAAGGAACTGTGAACGAAAACACTGGACAGGAACAATAAGACCCCCGCCCCCGCAATTCCCTCTCAAAATCTCTCTTTTGACTTTTTCTCTAAGAGTTGACTCGCCTTCCGTTTCACACGTTCACACGTTTCTGGGAGCAGCACAGAAGCCTCGGAGTCACACGGACAACGAGACTCTTTTTCAAACAGCAGTTTAGTTGAACTCGGGGTTGAATCCTCGTTGCTGAACACTCAGACTCATGTTTGGATTGTGCAAACTGTGCTTGAACCAATCAGACACTCGGTAACTGAATCCGCAGTAGCCAAAAACACCACAATAGTTTCCAGAAATGTCATGTAAACACTTTTAAGGCCACGTTTGGAGCTACCTTCCAGAGGGACGAGTGAAATTAATTTAATGTGAAAATAATTCTACGAGACAGGGCCAGGAACAAGCAAGATGCACATGAATGGCTTATAAACTGTATGTAATAAAAATCAAAGAAGAGAAAATAGGTTTCAGCACATGTTCAATGTTGGGGCGATTGAAATGGAAAAAAATGGAATCTAGATATTTCTGCGGATGTCTATCTCTATATTCAATGTGAAACATTAAATAAATGAATACAAAAATACATTTATTATCTGTTAATTACCAAAAGGGGCTGATTAAATGACTAATTCTGTGATACTGACTAAAATAGGAGCAATGGATGAGATTTTAAAAAAAAAGGGCCGGGCAAATCACAAGCGGATACTTGTGGCTCGTCACGTCAGCACGACACAGCTGGAGGTGAGCAACAAACACCTGCACACACATACACAGAGGGAGGCTGTGTGCGTCAGCAGTCCAAAGTTGTAATTGGACGTGACAGACGGGCAGTAATCCGATGCACCAGAAGCAACAAGTACTGGTCTGACCCCGCCCAGTAGACAGACACCCACGCATGCACGCACACATACACTTGTGCACACACACACACACACACACACACACACACACACACACACACACACACACACACACACACACACACACACACACAAGCACCCCACTGAGATGGGACTGTGACTGCTGGACCCCCAAGCCTAACCTAACCAGAAAGCTGTGTCTGCCTGTGTGCGTGTGTGTGCGTGTGGACATGTACAGTATATATATATATATATAAACTGTATATGCCTCTCTCTGTGTGTCAGTGCATATCTGTGTTTTGAGTTTTATTAGTAACAAGAGAACATTGTTGGCTGAAAATAAAGAATGGAAAAAAGGGAACAAGAGATATAGGGAGATATAGGGACTGAGGAGAAATGGAAAGATAATTGCCTCTGCAGCACCAATCATCACCTTATGCCCCTGGGAAGGATCATTATGGAGTCTGGCCCTTTTTGGTTTGATGGAGGGATTATAATCACTAAAATAAACGAGCAGAGAGTGAGAGAATGCACATTTCCAGCAGCTGTGCACCTATGATCCTCAGCTCTGCACATACCGGCGCACTCAAACCACTCACCCACACAGCCTGATCCAGGCAGACACATGCACACATCTGTCTCTGTCAAAAGAGTTGTGTGTGTAGCTTCAACCTCTATGTTCCTATTTAAGAATTTAAAAAAAAATGTAAGTATTTGTGCAGGACCAGAGGTTTTACACTTTCCCAAATCTTCTTTGACTGTCCCCATATAAAAATATAAGAGTTTCGGCAATCATACATATGTGTCTCCAAACAAAGTAGTGAGTGCCGCTGATGCCTCTCCATTACAGATAAAAGGGATATAAAGGGCCTGTTTGAAGGCTTGAAGTGAACATTTCCGATGTGTGTTTTCTCTGTGTTTGTGAAGTGCAGCGTGGCGCGATGGAGACGATGGAGCGGAGAGATCTTATCTCTCCATCCCACATAAACTCTCCTGGATGGAGGGGCGGAGCGGAGCGAGGAGGAAAGGCCCTGTTTGTTTGTGTTTACCCTCGGAGCGTGCTGTGTTCCTGATGGACCCAGAGATAAGCGGAGGCCGAGAGCCAGCGGGGGGGGGGGGGGGGGGGGGGGAAGAGAGCGAATGAAAAGACAATATCGAGAATGTCTTTAAATCACAGATAGTGAGCTTTCTCCAAATCATTTGAAATAAATTGCTGTTGTGTGTTGTATTAGACTATTTATAAATAAGGGTTTCCGATTTTTTTTCAATTCTAAATAATGATGTCAGCGTCATTTTCAAAGATCCACTATGAGTCAGGCTCTCAAATTGGCGAACGACAATATACTTGAACTTGATCTTGATTTCCTGCCTCTTCTCTCACACTAGTATTTTTCCTGGCCAAGATTTTATAATACCTGGAATACAAACGTACAGAAAAAAAAGGAATCCAACCACCACTGAAACTTTCCATTTTGCTCTTTTTCGTGGACGTCATCTATCTCCCAGAAATCAATCCCACAACTGCCTTGCACTTGTCCCTGTACCACTTTCCTTCTTTTTCTGGCACTCGCCTCGCGCCTCTTTCCAGGTTGCAGCGATATTAATGTGTGCTACTCAGACACGGTTTAGAAGAGGAAATAGGATGTTGGAAGTTGCCTGCCAGCACACACAGAAATAACAAAATAGCTCCACCAAAAACAGATTTGAGAGAAGGGCTCATGGCTCCATTTGCCAGAGAGTTATACAGCCGAGGTGTGCTCTACTTCATCGGTCCGCTGGGAACCACCTGGCATGGCTGCACTCTGCATATTAACACCCGAGCATACCTTTGCAGTGAAGTACACAAGTACCCACCCACAAACACTATTGAGCAAACAGCTGACACTCTTGTTGACACCTAAGCAGGTTTACAACTTTTCAAATTATACCAAAATAGGCACTTTAGGATTCTCTCTCCTGACGGACTAAATCCAGTCCTTTACTATTCCCATCTGAGCCATTATGCCGTTGCTCCTGGCTGGCGTTTGGAGCTGATTTCTGCCGGACTAAATGTCTGTCTCTTCCACTTAGAGCTGCCTCTCAGATGCACTGGGGAGGGTGGGGGGGTGCATGAGGCAGGAAAGACTGGAACAGGGGTCTGTCTGCTCCAAAGAGCAGAGTTACAGGGTAGAAGACATGAACAAAAAACAGAGCGTGGAGGTTAAAAGATAATATTTTCTAAGTAATGGTTCTAAGAGGAGATAAGAAGGAAATCAGAGAAAAGAGCGGCAGGGGAAATTAATAAAAGCCAATTGGAACACTCCGGGCGATGAGGAGGTGAGGGAGAGCTAAATGAAAAGACAAGGACACACACACACACACGTATATTCAAACCTGCGATAAAGAGTGCAGATGTCCATCAGTCAAGGGATCTTTCCTCGTCTCACCGGGAACCATCTGCTTCTGGATGTTAGGAGACTTGATTTGCCTTCAGATAGAGAAAAAAGGGATGAAGAGGATCGTGCTCACACAGTTTGATGATGTTGTGTATCTGTATGTAGGCACACAAGTTACACACAATATACAATGGCCCCATTTTACTTGAAATTATATTAAAAAAAACAATAAATATTGTATTGTTGACGTTCATATGAACTTCATACAGTAAATAACGTTTATATAATTTAGTTTCATTATACTGTTTTTTTTTTTAGAGTTAAAACAAGGCCTCCTTATTGCATCATACAGATAGATGACGGTGTGAGGCAGCGCACACAGAGGCTGCGCATGTGTCTAGTCTCAGTAACACGGCAGACAAGGACAAGACGAGACTTGACTGATGACTGATGTGAGACACTGCTGTGTAAATCTTTCAACGACAAAACACACAAACACACGTAGACAGGAGATGCAGGCACAAGCACGCACACAAACACACATGCATAATTAAATATGTGCAAGAAGTAAGTGGACAAATAAGGGGACAGGAACACACATGCAGGAAACCAATATCCATGTTTCTAATTCTGTACATCCACTGGCGTGTTCTGAACACACACACACACACACACACACACACACACACACACACACACACACACACACACACACACACACACACACACACACACACACACACATCGGCTTGTGTTTAAAAACCCCCAACATAAAATAGTACAAGTCCTTAGACACACGCAAGATAATAAATCTGCCATCAGCAATGTGCATTGAGGTGCTGATTACAGAGCAAAACCATGTATCAACCAGCCAGGATGAATGTGTATTTACCTCCACACTAAAACCGACTCCTTGTCATTTACTAAACATACTTAACGAGAGAACTATGGTACATATGCACACCCACACACACACCCTCACACACACACACACACTCATGTCTACATAATTTCAGACATTACACTGACTTACATTCGTTACTTTACACCTACACCTAAGTAGAATTACCACACTGTGGTTGTATGCCTCCGTCAACCGGTGCAGTTTCACTTAATATAAAAACAATTCCCAGACTCATATGAGGTACAGTATCTGTGACTTTTGACTGTAGAGATCTCATCAGTTAATCTTTGAGTCCAAGTGACAACTGGTCAAAATCTGAGGAAATTCCCTGAAGGCAGACTTGAGTAATTAAACATGACTTGTGAGGTTAAGGGGCCTGGATCTTTTATCTTTGACCACTCAAATCGAATCAGTTAATCCGCGAGTCTTTGGGAATATTTGTGCCAAATTTGAAAGGATTCTGTCGAGGTGTTCTTAAGACAGTAAGTTCACAAGGCAAAAAAGACAAGGGACATTGACCTTTGACCTAGAATTTAATCCTAAAACATCATGTCCACAAGAATATGAGGTCACCGTAACCTTTGACCTTCAATCAACAAAATCAAATCAATTTATATTTGAGTCCAAGTTAATGTTTGTACCAGATTTGAGAACATTTCCTCAAGGGACCGTCTGAAAATATAATCCCTCCAGCCACTGGCTAAACACTAAACTTATGTCTTAACCATAAAATTCATTGATTTCCATTAACTCCCCATAACATGAGTGTGTAAAGAGATTTCGCAATATACGGAACACGCGAACACAAAAAACATGTATTAATATACCCAGAAATATGCCTGAACACAAACACAAATATGCTCAATTCAGGCTGTATGAATCCACAAAACCCACGCAGCAAGAGACACACACACACACACACACACACACACACACACACACACACACACACACAGACACACACACACACACACACACACACACACACACACAGCTGCACTAACACACAATCTATATCCTCTCACAAACACTCTCGAAATAGAATCAAAACACATCTCCCACTTTGGACTTCACGCCATTTTTTTTTTTTTTTTTAAATGCACCAAAAGTGTGAGAAAGCTGACAGTGACAAATTAGCGCTTAAGAGAACCCTCCAACACTGTAAACAGCCTGTGACCGAGCAGCTGCTAAAACGCGCCACATTATTATTCCATATCCACACTGGTGTGTTTACTCTGGGCAGAACCGACAAGCTGCCCCCCCATGTGGGCAAATATTTGCTGTCACAGCCCTTAGAATGGTGTGTGTGTGTGTGGGGGGGTCAGTTGAAAGATGCTGGTGTGCAATCACTGTGAAGTAAACCTAACACGACGATGAATAAATTTGAAACACACTCAGGTTGCCACACACACAACAGCACCTTTCAAAAAACCTTTGAGGGTGTTTTTTTGTGATAATAAGAGAAGACAGAGCAGGAGGGGAGTGCTCCACATTTATATCAATATTTATATATCCCATATTACTCCCTCCTACATAAAACTACACACTCAGTTTATTCACCGTGTCGTTTCACGTCTCTGGCTTGTGTCTTTATTTCTTTTTGTAATGACTCGGCTGTTGATTTTATGAGTTTTTATCATTTTTACGAGGCTTTTTTAAAAAAAGTACTGCGTAAATAAAGATTATCATTGAAACCTGTTATGAATGAATGAAGCATATGTACACACGTGTGCACACACAATGTACACACGTGTTCATTTGCACACACATTTACACAGTGAGGAAGAGGAGGAGGAGACGGAGGAGGAGAGGAATTTGCTTATACTGTGATCTTTGATGTCTGTGTGTGTGTTTTCACAAGCTCAGATGCATGTCCGTGGAGAACAAACTTGCCATGAGGGCATATCGGCTATCACACACAGCCGCTACTGGCACAGGTGTATAAACCTGCAGACGCGCTGGTCCCTTTTGATTCACCCCCATCAACCCAGCCGTGCGAGATGAAATAAGGTGTTTTGACCAGTCTGCAGGCAAATGAGGGCACATGGAGTGTGAAGGGAGGCACGGCCGGGCCGGGCTGCGTGTGAGTGAAAAATGAAGCGGAGCTGTGATTTGTTCATTACTGAATTCATGGGGGGAACATTTTATTTTATTGCAGTGACATTTCTTTGAAAGATGAAGTGAGAGATAGAGAGCAGTGTGCATGAGTTCAGTAATTTTAAGTAATTTTTCACATTTCCTCTCCCTTCTTCCACCTGGAGCACTGCACACTTCTGCCTTCCAACAAAAGCAGCTCCGCTTTATTTCTGGCTGTGAAAGCACAGCTCTGTTATTTTATTTTTTTTACCTTCCATATCTTTATACATATTTCTATCATTTTTTTCAGTTCTCTACCTCACTCACTAACTTTCTTACTTTTATTCCTTTTTCCATTATCCGTTCACCATTATTTTCTTCTTTTTCTCATTTAACTCACATCTCACTTGGACAGAATTGACTAAATAAAATGAGGGAATAATTGTCTGACCTCCCTCAAGGACTACTGCCGACGTGCCCTTGAGCCAAGGCACCAGCAGCAACCAAATGGCTCCAGTGGAGCTGCCGAGGGGCCGACAGCAGGAAGCTGCGGTCTCACTGGGCTGCTCTCGGATCTGAATGTGGGAAACTGTGAATACTAAGCAGGGTGTTGCTGGAAAAGGGCATGTTCTCTCTGTTGACTTTTCTGGGTAAATAAAGGTTAAGAGCAGTAATAACCTTTTAAGAAAAAACAAACTCCAGATTTTTATCTCCCGCTTCATAACTCTTAATTCGTATGTCTCCTCTTCTTCTCTTTTAATAAACAGCAAAGTGGAGCAAAATCCTCTGATTTGAAGCAGACAGGGACTCACTGGGGCCGAACTGCGATGGAAGAAGAGGCTGATATGATCTGAATGAAATATGTTTTCTCCGTGTAGTGCAAAAGGGAAAGGAGAGCGAGGAGGGAGACGACACAGAGGAAATATGAAAGTGTAGCGTGAGGCAGTCGGGTCAACACTTGGAGTCTGAGGTTTTATCTGAGGCACTTGTCTGGATGCAGTGTTGAGAGATCCAAACAGAACATGTTTGTTTATTACTGATAAATGCTTTATGGTGCAAGGCACGTCTGGTCTTATCGCAATACAAATAACAGTTCACTTGTGTATAGTGCTTGAGTGTGTGTGTGTGTGTGTGTGTGTGTGTGTGTGTGTGTGTGTGTGTGTGTGTGTGTGTGTGTGTGTGTGTGTGTGCCTGCGTGCATGCAAGTGTGTGTTGACAGAGAAATGAGGTTAAAAAAGGAAGAAATAGCTTGTTTCTCTGTGTTCAAATATGAGAAAATATGTTGGTGCTGGTGCAAATACACACGACAAAACAGGAAGTTGACATTTACTAAATGACCATTGGAATTCGATGGACACATGGGACAGACATCAACCATTTACAAATATTTTCATGCTGAGATATTATATACACAGACTGTGGAGGTTTTGTGCGTTTTGGTGTTTGATTGTGATCGTAGGAATACATTGTTTGTGAATGTACAGATATTTGTCAGTAAACAGCCATAGATTCTTCAGATCATTCTCCCCAGTCTCACTTTAAACACACAGGTCCGCACACACACATATCTATGCATAGGTACATACACACACACTCACTCCCTTTTCCTGAAGCCCTCCCTTACATACCACAGTGCTTACCGCGTCTGTAGCTGTGATACGGTGAGACTGTATTTTTCCTTCAGCCGTCACATCTCTGAAAACGTATAGGACTGTAACAGCCTCACAATATAGGAGAACACAGCCTGTGTGTAATGGGCCGCATGACTGCTCCGCAAAAGTGAAACCAAAGTGGCTCAATCGCCCCCTGGTGGCTGGCTTCAGTATGGGTCCTAAATCCAGACTATTCCATGTTAATGGATGGGACATGGACTTGCTCTATGCCAATTAATTTATATAAAAAAATGATAATGATATTTTTTTTTTTTTGCCTAATCTCAATGTTAGAACTACTTTGGTCACACGTGCTACTTCACAGAATTTTTTTTTTTATACCTTTTTCCATTTTAGTTCACAGAAAGTGCTCCTGCAGATAAGTACCCATGGCTTTCAGAGCTCTATTCAGCAAATCCAACTACTGGCATTAGTGTGAACTGCTGATGCAAATGCGAAGCCTGTTCAGTGTCACTGATCCCTTAGTTAGATTAGCCAAGAATTACACCTACACACATAACAGTGAAAAAAAAAAAAACGCCTAATGTTATTACTGATGACTTGCAGAGGATCACCACGAGATCTAAGCCATGAAACAGCCGAGTGATTCTCCTCCGTGCTGGAAGATATTTATTACAATGACCTGCTGACTACATTCGTCTTCGACACTCTTTGCTGCGTTGCCAACTGGATGAGAAAGTGTCTATTTCCTCATCTGCTCTCCTCTCGCTCCGTCCGCACGGTGGTTAACGGGCCATCTGAGCCGGTTCCAACAGAAACAGGCTGATTAAAAAGACATTCATCCTCTGCCCGGACACATCTCACACACTCGGAAACAGAAGTCCAATCAGAGCACAGAAACTCATCCGCCCATGCTGTCATACGCCACATGTGTACGGACGCACATATTTTTAGGCCTAGTGGGTTATATCAGATCAAGAGTACAGTAACTGCGTTTACTTATCTCTCCTGCAGTCACACAAACGCATACTGTGCATCAGGATATTACACTATGTGTGTTTATAGCAGCAGTGTAAAACTGGTGTGTTTTCACCTCTGATAACCTGCATTTGACCTCCGACCTGTGCAAGTTGACCAGAGGGGAAGGGTCGGACCGATATGAGTGACTGTTTGACACTAATGAGACAGCAGCCCTGATAAGATGGACGTGCAGATGGGGGGGAGAAGTGACTGATCCTGGAAAAAAAGGCCCAGACTGACACTCTGGTGACAGCTGCATAGGGAAGGCACACACATGAACACACAGATATGGCGACGTGATGCACACACACACACACACATGCATGGAAACAGAGAGGATAGAAACTCTGCAGGAGCTGCTGTATCCCCATTATCCTCCGCGCTCATGTGTTCCCACAGTGTTTGACTCAGCACATGGTTTCCATGCCAGAGTGCAGAGTCTGTAAAACGGGTAATGAATGAGGCAGGAAACTGCGCTGGACCCAGAGCTCACAGCCTTTCCAGATTCACTCTCAACCATTCAGAACCATAGCTAGCGTTAACACACCTGATGGAGCCAATGTGTGTAAAATATTCGGACTTTTCACATTTAGTTTTTAGTTTTCACACTCGTGGCTTCTTCCACGCAGTTGGAAATCCACCAACAGAGACACTGGGCGCACACTGTCAATCTACATACACAGACACACTGACCAGCACGCAGCTGAATGCTTCACATACATACACACATATACAAACACACACACACACGCTCATATGCAGTGCATCTACGTTGGCACTAAACAACCCTTCATTTGGGCACATATCCCAACCTTGCCAATTCATAAATCAGATGATAATTGAGTAGCACCGTGCCAGTAATAAACAGAACAGTATAAACAACCAGTGTCTGGGCTGGATACACCACCTCGCACTGGCATGCCGCTGGCTGCCTGCCTGGCAAATTCTGTAACAAACACACACACACTCACGCACACATGTATGCATTTTCACCAAAGACAGAAAGAATAAAGTGCTTATAAATTGATTTTACAGACACATTTGTGAAAACACACGATATGTATGATATATGATATGAGGAAAACACATGACAGCACTCGTGATAGCAATGAAACGTGAAGAAGATTCGCAGAATCCAATACAATAGAGATGCTATATGTCTCCGGTCATATAAATCAGGAAACATATAAAACCTCGCATTGTGTTATTGCTGAAACAGGAATGAGGAACGTGATAGTTTGGGGTAAATGCATTGTGCGTTAACTGTCCCACTGGGATAGTCAAATCTGAGCTTTCTGGGAATCCAATCTGAGCCAAAACGCCCCAATTTCCAACTTAATACCTGGGGAGGTTTAGATCTGCTCAACAGTCATGGCACGGTGTCAAGAGTAATGGCTTTGGACAGTGTTGGTGGTATTATGATGGTACATTTCACATCCACATTAAGAACTACTTACCCAGGTCTGCAGACATTAATACACAGAAAAAAGAAGAAAAAAAAAGACATTAGGCCAAATGATTAAAAACGTCACATGCATATACATGTGGGCCACAGCATTCATTTCTACAGTGTGATTACATCAGGCACAAAGCATGACAACATGGAAGTGGTTTCAAGTGCTGGGAGGACGCAATCTCGACAGTTTATGTCTGGTGGATTACTCCTTTATAAATAGAGCACTTAGGAATGAATTGAGATCCCACAAAGTTCCGGTCACTCCGAGGGACTCTGCTATCTGAGGACACCCAGATGGTGTCCTGTGATGGATATGAATATGTCCCTGAATTCTTTGACCCTCACCTCTCAAGATCTGAGATTTTCCTCTCTTTGCATGATTTGTCCGTCTCAGCATCACTCAGAGCAGCCATTAGCCTCTCCACCTCGGATTGTGACTTCCCAGACTCCTCTCTGTAACGGGCCACTTCCTGCTCCAGCAGTCTCAGGCGATCTGTGATGTCCGGACACTTCCTGACGACCTCTTCTGTGATTTGGATCTTCTTCGGGGGGGGGCGGAGATGATGGATACATTAGATTTTTCGTAAAGGCATGATATACTGCATGAATTATGATTAAGACCGTATCAAAGAACATATCAGCTGCTTTCAGACATGCAGTGAACTCCGCAGACCCTCCCTATTTTTTCTGGAGGACGTGCATGTGTGAACGCAAATGTCTGAGTGGGAGACGCCGGATTATCTGCAGACTTTCTCCGCCGGGCCTCCTAGTAGATAGACGCAAAAAAGAAAGCAAATATCTCCAGAAAGACACCCGCCGAAGATGTCAAGAGAGTTTGTGGGAATAAGAGCCGACGATGGTGTCTGTGTGTTGTAAAGAAAACCATGTGATCTCCGCAGCGGAGTTAATACGTCACTTCCTGCCTCTGCCTCCTGCGCCCAGCATGCGCCATCTCTCACTCTGAATAATGCGGAGGATTTGTTGCTGTTGCAGCAAAGAAGCAGGAAGGTCGTTTAGTGACTGACAGGTACAGATATCATTGCATTTACAATTTGATACAAGTCAAATTGTAATGATTAATGAATGTTATGATATGTATTTATTACAGTCCTGCGAGGGCCACAGACACCAGCTTTTTTGCTTCTTTTTTCCAAAAAAGATTTCAACAGTTAAGATAAAATGTGTTTCAGAAATAAATGACCAACCCTACCTTCAACAATTAATTATATAAAAATGAGCACCATAATCATAAAGCTGTACCCTCCATAAATACAGTACTGTTTATTTGACAGTTCTGAGACTCTAGCCAATTAAGACTGCAGCAGAGTATAGTACAAATGAGGAATAGCATTATACAAACACATTAAACACATTCGTTTGCTGCATTGCTTACATGTGAGCTGCCCAGACTCAGGCTGGCACCTTCGCTGCAGCTGAGACTGAACAAGTAAATAAACAAATGACAAAATATGGCTGGAAATGGCCATAAGGACAGACAGGGCTGATGCGTGTTGAGCTGAGCAGAACAAAGTGCAGCTCAGACTGATTAAAGTTGAGCCAAATCTGGCAAGAGAGAGCAGAGCCAGACAAACTGAGCTGGAGATGTCCTAAGATGGCCTCTGCACGCACGCACGCACACACGCACGCACACACGCACACACACAAAGTACATGGAAGCACAAACAAACTAGAGGCATAAAATGTCAAAGAGCATACCGTGGGGCTTACAGCTGGGAGCCCGTCTACTCTGGCTGGCACCTGGAAGTTAACACAACAAGATATGACAGATGGAGAGTGAGAATATAGTATGAGAACCACGCACTGCCGGGTAAATGATCTCAAACATCCCCTCGGAGTGAGCGGTTGGACAGTCACACAGGGTCAGACGTGAGATCAAATCACATGAAAAGCTTTACAACCTTAAGGAAAAGGTAAGTCATGCATATGTGGTTAGGGTCACAATCTAGCTGAAGCAGAACCAATCTGTACTCTCATCCGCTCTCATCCCGTCATCACCCCCCTCTGCTCCCTCTCGTCTGATGCCTGCTTTTCTGTGGTTTGCTTCTATCAGTTGCCTCCCCGGGGGCATCCTTCATGTGGAGTTTTGAGTTCAGTCATTATCATTATAAAATTACTGTCTCCCTCTGTTTGGCTGCGAATTTATGAGACCACCAAACAGACCATTTTTTTTTTCTTCTAAGTAAAATGTTGGAGGAGAAAAAACACACACACACACACACACACTGATGAATTCTTTCTTCTCTGAGAAAAATATCCCAGAGGAAGTTTGTAACCTAGAATTATCTTCCTCTGCCTCTTTCTCTTGGTCTTTACCTCGTCTGCTGTGTTTGTGAAGATTGTTTAACTTGTTGAGACAGCGGCGGCCACGTGTTTAAACATCATCAAGTGCACACGCACACGCACACGCACACACACACACACACACACACACACACACACACACACACACACGCACACTCTGGATAATTTATTGTCAGGTCTACATAAATCTGGGACAGTACAAGTAGCTCTACATGAGTGTGCCATTACAAAAGAAACAAGGAGTGTCTGTTAACTATTACAACTTGCCAGTCTGAACAAATGACTTATGGCAAAGGTACCAAATGAACACAATGCACAAGTTTGCCCCTGCATATGCAAATATATGGCTGTGGCATTCAGTGCACTAGAAATGATTGATTTATCACTTTACATGCATTATGAGGTAGCTTTACATCTGTAAATGTGTAAAATATGTGTCAATCATTGCATTATTGTGGACTCTTGCATGTGTTCTGCTCACACATTTGTGGATGCAAACTATGCTCTACGAGAGTAAAGCATGTGTGTCTATGGAGCTTGATGATAAACTCTATAAACATATTCTGCATGTGAATCTGCAGAATCTGCAGGCGAGGGACACGGTTTTGTGACTGGAAGCCTTGTGGTCCAGTTTCTAGTTAAAGCAGGTAAACAGTCCATGTGAAGAGAAAAAGAGGTGGAATAAATTGACTGAAATAAATCAGCTACTTGCCAACATGTCGTCTGGAACTAAAGCACCTAGCTGTCTTTTGTGTGGAGAAACGATCGACCGGTGTACGGAGATGTACGGTGAATGGAAGATATCCCTGCCACCGTCTGGGGGTCCAAAATAATGGCTGTTGCCCCCAGAGGCTAATTCACCCTCAGACGATGGCAGTTTGGCTTTGAGATCGGTTTGACTATGACCTGTCTACAGTAATACCTTATAGCATATGACCCTAAAGAGCCCCCATTGCTCATCACTGTGCGTGTACCCATGTATACATGGCTGCACAAAATCCGGTGAAAAGTGGAGGGGGGGGGGGGGGGGGGAAGCAGAAACATTGTTGACCTCATCCTCACCCCATTACCTCCACACCTAACCCCACACACTCATCCACACACATCAAGGCCAATCTCAGAGAGCCCAAAATGCATTAGCCCTAAGTGGGACAGAGTTTGTTATGTTCTTACAGTGGGAAACACGCACACACGGGCAGAACGCAGGGGCTGCAAGGACGGCGGGTTCAGCAGGAATTTGTGATATTATGACAGGAGGGGGAAGGCCAGTAAAGATACGGTTACATATATGGTCAGAGAAATTATTATTATCATTCCTAGGAATTTCTCTGAAGTGTAAATATTACAAATAAGTTAAATATGTGTAGCCACCAGACTCTGCATTGGATTATTTAACTACTGGTCAGAGAAAACCCAGCAATGCTGAGGCTGGGTAGTTTTTACACAAACACCATTCACCTCTAAAGGTGTATTCTGTCACTTTATGTTTTAGATATGACTGCATTCAATCTCATTGTACTGACTCTGCCAGTGCAAAGATCAATGATTCTGATGATTCAATGAGTCTGATTCTTCTTATCTTTGTATCATCTTAAAAAAGAAGAGAAAGGAAAAGGCAACAAAAAAGAAAGACAGTAGGTAAAACAAAAACCTGGTTGAAAAAAAGACCAAACTGTCTTTTGAATAGAACTCAGAAGTCATTTGAGGTGTGTTGCGTCCTCGCCACTCTAAACTCACCCTCTTTGGAAAAGGTCACCGTCTTCCCTGAGGTTCTTTACGGTTTTTCTCTTTGAAGAGCTGGTGTTTAGTTCCAGACGTCCTTTATTAACCCTCGGAATCAACAAATACTGTTTTATGGGAAGAGGATGATGATGCAGAGGAGCTCTGGGGTCAAGATAAAAAGCTCTGCTAACAGCTTGACTGAGTCAGTAATACAAACATCTGCAGATACAGTGAGAGGGCCACTGTGTGTGTACAAGGCCTGATGGCAAACACTCCACATCTGCCTGAGAGGCAAATGGCAACATATCAGTGTTTGTCAGGCAAAATGATTCATGTTTTTTTGGGGGGAAGTACTTTTGATTAATGTTTAATGAAGGAATTTCTTACACATCTTTTAGATAAATGGTAATTTACTGTATGTGAGGCCTGTTTTGGAGGTTACAAAAGGAATGTTTTTCTCAAACCCTGACAGTGGCTGTGTCCGTATTTTAAGGGAGTTTACACTAAAGTAATAATACTTTAAGGTAAAAAACAAAAACATGGTGAATTACATGTTAAATGTAGAAATAAACGTGTTTGCCACAATTTGTGCTGTGATGCACTGCTCTGATTGTTATTTACATTTGTACGACATGTTGGGCTGTTGCACATTACTTTTCACAATGCATTGTGGGAAACAACGACTGCACTATGTAGGGTATAAGAAATGTCACTCAACATTCGGACAGCACTACAAAGGAGAGCCCCAGTCTGTTTACTTCCTGTTCTAACAAAATCTAGTCAACAGGACTTTAACTACAGGTTTTGCATGGACATCATGTGACTGAAATCACGTGACTTCATGGGGATGATGTCACAATGGGGTGATCGATGATTATGGTCTCTCACCTGCAGGGACTGTTTGTTCACTGAGTAGCTCCAATAGGGAAAATTACAGAACGAATAAACTGTAAATTGTTATTTTTCCTTTTTTATGTTTTGATACACCTTTAATAGAAAGTTTTAAATTAATCTCATAGTTTCTATATTTAAGATAGTGTTCTTTATGAAAAATATTTATTTGACACATTAATATGAATACATTTTCTAAGTCATTTTTTATGCTACTTTAAAAAAAATAATAATATTGAGCTTTACATGCATAGAGAAAGGTGACATAGGCTTTTTCAAAGGATAATACAATGTGTCCCTGATTATCAAATACATTTTTGTATTTTTTGGCACAAAGAACAGTAAAAGCTGCGTCATGTCTCCTCTGAGTAAGATATCTCCAGTCTTTCTTGTGGTGAGGTTAGAAAACATCTTAAGGATTACAGAAAGGTATGATATTTTTACTCTATTGTGTAAAACAGATATCGGAATAAGTAGTAGAAATTTAAAATTGCAAAGAAAGCCCTAGATCACCTGAATCCACCCTGAGAAGAAGAATTCAGCTAATTTGCTTGACAGTTCGTCATTCTAGTATCAAGCACATTTTGCTGCATAGTTTCTGTATGAATCATTGTCTTTAAAAAAGAATTCCTAAATAACTCTGTTTTTCCTTTTGTACTGTTACACCACAATTACATCACCTTCATTTCACAGACACTTTTGTCCAAAGCAATTTACAGCATGTGCATTCATACTTGATAGGCGCATACCTCAAAGAGGAAAAGAAAAAATGTGTTCAAAACCACAGCACATGCTACGGTTGCTGATTTTTTTTTTTCTTTTTTTTTATCTTTGTTTATTTTGGTTTTTGTTATTTCTAGAAATGTAAAGAAGTGCTAGTGTGCGGTGCGGAGGTATAATCTGAAAGCGTAGGATTTCAGCCTGTGGTGGAAGATGAACTGTATGTCTGCATTCCTGACGTTGGCTGGCAGCTCGTTCCACCACCTTGATGGAGATGAGCGACCACAGGGCCTTCGGAGTGACGAGGCAGCAAATCTCCGGGAGGCCGAGGGTGGCGGCGGCTGCGGCGAAGAGTGAGGGCTTGACCATAGCTTGGAACTGTCTTTTCACTTGTATTATTTGATTGTCATTTTAATTTGTATTTGTGCTGGATTCCCTTCACCTTGGCTTGTGGCTTTTTGCTGTGCATAATGTACTGGAGTTTGGAATCTGACTGTTACTGCAGTGTTAACAGTCCATGCAGCAGTATCAGATTGGGTCACTGGGGACTCTAAGCAGCGGTCATTTTAAGCTCTGCGGCGACTGGAAGTAGTTATCTGTTCTTTTTTTCTTCGCCCGAGGAGGTTACGTTTTCACCCCTGTCCGTTTGTTTTATGTTTGGTTTGTTTTTTTAAGCAAGATTACACAAAAACTACAGGACTGATTACCACGAAACTTGGAAAGATGTAGTATGTGTCAGTAAATAGGTATCTCAATATTTTCACAGTTTTCAGAGGGAACATTTTGGGATCTTGAAGAATAAAATCTGGCTTTTTTTTAGGGGACTGATTTCGTAAAGTGTGTGTAATTTGATGACTTTGCTTTATTGAATTGGTGGCGGTATGTCCTCTTCTGAGTGCCATGCTGGTGGTATGCATACTTGATTACTCACTGTAGCATATAGCTCTACGACTGGAGGAATTTATCAGTAAAATGTATTTCAAATTACATTTTGTAGCTAAATCAGTTAACTATTAAATCAGCTATGTCATTTAAGTTAATTTTAACTCAGTCCCTGCAACTTTCTTCTCCCCTACGACCTTGTCATCTAAAGCCATAAGCAGTTCTTCCCTGACAGATTTGAGCATTAATGTTTGCTAAACTTAGATTTGCTTCCTGTCTGGTTAAGCTCCCCCACCTCCAACTACCATAGGAGAAATGCATTGATCCACAGCCTCACAACCTGTCACAATTCACTGCACTACAAACACACCAACACACTTAAACACATGCCGACACTCACACACATCTGCAACGCACGAGCATCAACAGTTGTTTTTTGCGCTGGCACACATGCACAGGTGCACGGAGAGAAACACACGTGAACACACACAAACACAATCAAAGACATGAGCCCGCAATTATCCACTGTCTTCCTGATGAATTTGTAAATTTACATAACAGGTCTGATTGCGGCCGAGTAAACAGAGCGGCCAAACTATGGCAACACTTCTGTCGCAGTGTGAAGCTGCTCGCTACAAAGAGTTTCTGAGCTGCCGTCCCTTTCATGTGGTTCCGCGTCAACGTTCAACAAGATATCATTTCACAGGAATGAGACGTGTGTGGGTGTGTGTGTGTGTGTGTGTGCGTGCGCTTTTTGTGAGAATAAAAGAAAACATTCTCATAAATTCTGGCAGGGCGAGGGTCTGTCCTGGCTTGTAAGCCTGGGAGAGGGAAAAGAAAGAGAGAAAAGACAGCAAGGCCTCTGACTTGGCACCTGAGCGGGGATGGAGGGATCTTTTACGTCCATAAATCACTCTCTCTTAATTCATCCCTTCATCCCTCGGGACAAAGTGCAGGCAGGCCCTTTGCTATAGGGGGGTTGCGAACAATATTGTGGATGCTCACCGGGAGGTAAGAGAGTGGAATTACTATTGCTATAGATGTAAGAAGTGTAAATACAGGGTACAAGTAGCATATTACAACCACTGCGGAGTGCTTGTAAAAGTTAATTATTTTTCTACCATAAAAAAAATAATTATAAAGCCTCATGATGTTTGTGAAAAGAGTTTTGCATATTTCAGATAAAAGTATTTTTTTACGGGGGTGATTGCAACAATAGTAAAAATAGCAAACACTTACAAACTAAACCCTCACACACCTTTTTTTTCCGATATCTACTCAACCTCCCTGCCTACGATACTGTAACTGCATCAGAACATTCCACACTGACCTCTCCATCAGGTCTCTGGTTTTGGGTCAGGCTGGGGTTTGTGGTCTGGCTCTGCAGCAGTTTTGGAGGCTGCAGGGCCGAGAGTTTGTCCTTTAACTCCTGGTTCTCCCTCCTCATCTTCTCCGAATCCTCCAGCCGGACCCTGTCCTCCCGCTCCTTCTGCTCCCGGAGGCTCTCAATCACTCGCTCCTGAGATTGTAAAAGAACACGGAAAAAGAGAGTTTGGCGAGAAGCATGATAAAGAATACAGTAAAGGCCTCGATGGCTATTATCTACGTAAAGGCTTGTCCACATTCATGAAATGATATAAAATGGAACTTGTTCGGCTTCCAGCGTGCAACAGATTGTCAGCCCTGTGTGATTACAGTTCCTCCCTATCATTATTGAAAAATTTGGGACAGTCTCTTGCTGAATAGGCTCAACATCATGCTCTGCAAAGTGCAGCCAAAGACAAACTCATAAATGGCTGTCATAAATAACATATAACATTATGCAGATATACATATAGATATAATGTGCCAACTATAATAAATAACAATGGGACCCAAGGAGGTCAGAGCCAAGTGGAAGAGAGAGAGAGAGAAGGAATGGAAGGGGTTGAGGGACAGAGACAGATTTATTGGGAGTGGATTGGACAGCACTGTAGATCACTTCCCAACAACTCCACGTTGCCTTCTGATAAACCAGGCTGGAATGTTTGCGTCGTAATTTTCTCTATCCTCTAATCACATCAGACAGCAGGAGAACCCCGGCTCTGGGCATTGGCCGGAGACCACGTCCACACCATGGGTGGCGGAGCACGCAAGGTGTGTGTAGTAGATGCGTGTGCTAAGATGTACGTGTGTGCGTTAAGGTGTGGACTGAAGTGATTATCAAGGTGTTTATTCAGGTGTTTATTTAGGCACACAGTACAGCTCAGCAACAAGGCTTTACGATGTGGCATCGCTGCATGATTGGCAGCTATAAACCCCTGGGTTATTGGACAAATACAACCACTAACTAGACCTGGCACAGTAACACACTGCATAGTGGGCTTTTGGAAAAGAGGGCAAGAGAGAGAGAGAGAAAGAGAGAGAGAGCGAGAGAGAGAGAGAGAGAGAGAGAGAGAGAGAGAGAGAGAGAGAGAGAGAGAGAGAGAGAGAGAGAAAAGAGTGGGTGAGAGACCACGTGGCTAATAGGTCCTGGGTGTTTTCCCCACGTTATGAAATATCTCGAGGATGTTTGGGGTTTAGTGGAATGAGAGCAGAATGTGATAATAAAACCTGCCTCTATAAGGCTTAAGTGTGGAGCACACGTAAACTCAACACAAAACACACATATAACATCACAGTCAGGCGCGCACACATACACACACACGCACACACACACACACCAAAGAGCAGGGCTCGGCACGGGCACAATGCCCCAGCCTGTTAATTAGAACCACAGCACTGTGGCTAGCGACTGGCTCCAAGAGCAGGTTTGTGACAGGGTGTGTGATTAGCAACACACACACTCGCTCTTGTAAACACATTACACACACCCTGCGTTGACCACAATGTCTGAAAAGCTCGCCAATGTTCTCCTCATCACCAGCTGAATTATATGTGGCCAGCATCAGAAGTGGTTTCTGGGTAAACAAACGGGCCGACACACAAAAAGAGATTTACAGTTTATTGAGCCATTATGCTATTGATTTCAAAGTCTGTCAGCAACAAAACAAATTTAGATCAATTTAAGTTAAATAAAATTCCTCGCACCGTGTCAGTCATGATGTAAACACAGCGAAACACAAATCAGCCAACATCTAGTCTATTAATAGAATGATGTGAGCACCATTCTTGATTGAATGGATATTTATTCAGTGTAATTCAATAAAATGAAATCCAACACAAACAGAGGAACAAATAGCCTAACAAGGCAGCCATAAATACACACATGCGGTTTAAAGTACTTCTCATAAGGAGTCGCTGTTGGCTGACTCAGCACCGATATTGTATCGACTTTACAGACTTTAAGTTAAAATGCCTTTAAGAGCTACTGTGTCGCCTCGGGGAGCAACTTCATCAGACTGTGCAAATGACTCCCTCCTTTTCTTTTGCACCTCCGCTGAGGAGTAACTTTTGTTTACATCTGTTTTTTCTATTTTATTCATGTATAACCAAGAGAGGTTGAGTTTTGGTCTTTCTCGCCATTCTCTATGCCTTTAAAACAGCTTCAAACAAAACACTCTGACCCAAACCGTTACAAACTGGTTTGCAAATGCTACATGCAGGATTTCTATCCGCCAGTCGACTTCTGTCATGGAGGGTTCATTCTGAATACTTTCCTTCCTTCCCTAACATGAAAACACACTTAACCGACAACTTAACCTATTGTTACAAACAGGAATATGCAATAACAAATCCAAAGGCATAAAAGTACACATATACAGTGTGTGTACATTGGACCACATGAAACTGGGGCAGCCCTGTTTCCAGCCCAGTGCTGTTGGACATGCACATCTGTCCAAAGAGGGAACTCTCCAAACTCGTAACCAGCAGCCAGTGCCAACAAAATGTAAACCAGCATCCATCTTTTAGCCTCCAGTACAAACAAACATGTAAATGGGAACCATTTTTAGCCTGCACTGCAATCATTTTTTAGACTGCAGTACCAACAACTTTGAACATGCAACAAAGCTAAGCAAGATGGAGCCACTCTGAAATCATGCCAGTCAGTTCAAGGTAGCGTGTGTACACTCGCAGACTTGGGTTTGACATCTCCACGGTCATGGTCAGTACAATGCAACATCAAACCTGTCCTGCGTTCGAGCCTGTCTTCAATTAGAAATCGCTGGCACCCTGTAACCATGAGTGCAAATCCATAAACACATCGCCAAAGGCTTGTGTAGACGAGGGGGGAAAAAAGGAAAAAAACACCATTATTCAAAGCGGGAATTTGCGTCAGCATTCCAGCTTCTCCAAAGTAACTTACTTCCTCAGGAATACAGTAAAATCGACGGGGTTTTTATTGGGTAGGTGACCTGTGCGATTAAACGCGGTGCATTTTCCTGAAAACAAAACACCAAACTGGCCAGCGCGGCCATTCATCATCCAGTGTTTGTGGCGGCGTGCTATAGCTCAGTAGTGTTGAGGTGAGGCTTTATGGAGACCAGCTGCTCCATCGCGTTGCCAGAAAACAACAAACACTGAATGTTTACGACCAACATCCAATCCATTCACTCACCCATCCGCCCATGTGGAGCAAGTCTTACTTCACCTTGAACCACAGGCTCGTTTAGCTCTATGCTTTTTCGCTGCAGTGCGTCTTCCTATGCATGAAGCCACATACAGACCTGTGCTTATACCTGCTGAGTATTAGCAAATTAAAAAAAATAAAGTATGGAATTAAATCCAATTGATAAAGAAGGAGTACCAAACTCGATATTATTAAAATACCTTTGGACTTGGAGTGTACATATCCCCTCTGAGAAGTAACATCACACCGTGTCTGCATTATCTCTCTCACTATCTGACAGTTGTTGCTTCATGTTTTCCAATATAAGTTTGTGGCTGAATTGAATTTCAATCCGTCTGTGTCTTTGGAAATGTATTGCTCACTCCGGCTCTGTTTTTTCTCTTCCTCTTCCATATGCCTTTGCAGAAGTCACTCATTTTTTACTCTGTCTCCACCCTTGCATTCCTTGACCTCTGCCTCCCTTAATTCTGAGGCCACCTCTTCCATCAGAGCTGTGCCTCTTCTGCCATTCGGCTTTTCCATTCTTCCCTCCCTCCCCCTTTCAGAAACTTCTATCCTCCTCTTATTCTATAGATCATTCCCTCCCTATGTTCAGCGCAGCTAGAGACAGGGACTAATCCTCTGTCTATGTTCACCTTAGACCTCCCTTCTTCCTGTGCCTCCATCTCCCCCTTACTGTTTTTCAGTCAGGACCTCATCTAGTGTGGTCCAAGGTCTATAAATTAGAGGGCTGTGTCTGTAAATTATGGCAGTGAGTCATAGCAAAGCATGCAACTTAATTAAGCTGTACGCCGTAGACCAGCTTCCTGAAAGACAAGTGTGCCCCAATGCGTAAAAATTTCCATACCTTTCCAGGCCAAGTGGTGGTCTAATGGTTTCTTTGTGAGTTTTTATTGTCAACATCTGACAAACAAGTTTCAGCCTCTCCATCAACAGCATTGCTCACACACCATGCATTCAACAACAGAGCAATGACCCCCCCCCCCCCCCCATCCCTCATTTTGTTCTGTACCTTTTCTGATAAAGCCTCCTCCAGTGTGGTCAGGGCTGTGTCTGTGTTACTGGAGTCAGTTT
Organism: Hippoglossus hippoglossus; assembly: GCF_009819705.1. NCBI lineage: Eukaryota > Metazoa > Chordata > Actinopteri > Pleuronectiformes > Pleuronectidae > Hippoglossus > Hippoglossus hippoglossus. The sequence continues at coordinate 17,323,251 of NC_047157.1, forward strand.
GCAGGCCCTGGACTCTTTCCCTCAACCCAGCCAGCTGTTTGTCTTTATCCTTTAACTGCTCCAGCAGGTTCTCAATCTGGAGAAAGAAGGACAGAGAACACGATTAGCAGCATGTTGATGTGAAACAAGCACAAAAATGGCACAAATAATAAAAGAATCACGGAGTGCCACAAACATAAATGATTCCATTGGCCACTGATTCATCAAGAAGATGAATCTAGACCATGAACAGTGCGCTCAGCCTCTGGCTGCATTCTTCAATTTCCTGCTGTAATGTCTTCCACTCTGGCCGGGCATCTCAAAGATGAGGAGCAATGAAAGCCTCCACTGTATAGCTCGGGTTATAGCTCAATTATGGATGGATTCATGAGGGAAGAAGAAGTTAATTCTTCTTCTAAGTCGAAAGCTTGGTGGCAGGGTGTAAACGACCAAGCCTCTGAGGAAGAAGCATGAGGCAGGGCTGCATCAACCCACTTGGTTTCTATCAGCTATGACAGCTTTGTTCCTTTGTTTGTTGTTTATTTGCTCTTTTTAAATCATCACGATTGGCACAAGCTTTCAAGATTGTTTCCAGTAATATCCTGTACAGTGTAATTTTTTTCTCCTGTTGTGGTATTAAAATTTGGACCAGATTAAGACGGCTTTCTTAAGCATAAACAGAATTTTAGTTTGAATGCTTTTTTTTACCCACATCAGCAGTTTAAACACTGGACAGTCTGACAAAACAGTGATAAACTGTAACAGCTTCAGCCCACACTCGGCACAAGTGCAAAACAAGTGTCTTTGCTGATTTCAGACCGACGCAGTTGTCATTTTCCCATCCAGTGCTCATGTTGCAGCGAATGCCCATGCACCCCTTAAGTGCCCATGGGCGTGTTGGGCTTAAAGGATGTGTTCTCAGGCGTATTGCTATCTTGAGCAGCGGAAAGTGATTGCACCAAGTATGAGACTACGTACAAACATTTTCTCTGGCGTTAAACTGGCAGAAGTGGATCTGGACACGCTCTGAGTGCACTTGCACCGTGGGCCTTAATCCGTGCGCAGAGGTCGTTAAAAGAGAGCTCTGTGTCTCTGCATCGGCCTTTCTGTGGCTAACCTCATGTCGCTGAAGTGGTGGTGTAATAGCCATTTGTGGTGTTCAACAACCTTTATCTGATGATCATTTGCAAAACAGAACACAAACGTACACAAAGACAAATACCCAGGCACACAAGTACACACACTATAACACACACACACACACACACACAAACAGCAAAAAGCCCCGAGCTGTACCAGGCAAAACACTAGCAGATGCAGCTGGAATAGAACACAGTGCAAAGCAATGAAAGTCTAGGGGTTAAAATAAAGATATAGTCTTTTTTGAAGCACACTGGTTTATTTCTCTTAAATTTCATTAACAAATTTGTTTAAATTCATGTTAGAGAGCCCTCCCACGTTCAGGTGCGTCTCGGGGCTGGTCACAATAAAAGGCCGCTACAAGACGTCAAATTTACGTCAAATGTTACAAAGTCACAGATGTTGTTAGCCGTGAGGGAGCGTGCAGTCAAATCAAACCAAATCGAATTATATTTGTACAGCCCATATTCACTAATTATAAGTTGCCTCATAAGGTTTAACAATCTGTGCATCCTTTTTCCTGAACCTTCGATGGACAGAAGTGCAATAGACGTCACTAGAGCAGAGCACATCAACAAAATAACAATATTTACACCATTCATGTGAAAAAGCAGTGTCTTGACCATCAGTCAAAATGGCATTTCCAAGAGTTTGGCAGCATTGCGATCCGTCCACATGTCCACCGATCACGTGGCACCATGAAAATATTGGACATACCAGAAACTGAGTCGTGAAACCAAAACACTGTTCTCTGTACCTTTGCTCCACATCAAAAAGTTTTTGTCAGTTGTTTTGTTCATTGAACCCTGGAGTTTCTGATTTCTAGAATATAAAAGATCTCACATGTTGCATTCATAATTTTGAAGTGTACTCACAACAGGGACAACACAACTGGTGACAGGACGTGCTGACGTGCCGTCCTGCTTGTGTCTTATCATAACCACCATGAGCAAACTCTATATTCCTTTAAATGATGAGTTAATATAATATTAAAAAAGAAAAGCGTAGTTTGAAAAGTCAACAGACCCCCTGAGACTCCTGCACAGAGCATTTCCTCAGACTTCCTCAGTGGTTTTTCCACAAACAGACAAAGCACCATTCACTCACCGCTGCGAAACATTAATACCATATTTGACCCAACTGGTCCTTTCTCAGATCAGGGACTGTGCTGTGCAAAAGAGAGACATATGCACTGAAGAATTCATTATTTAATGAACATGAGAATCCAATAAAAACAAGGGAAAGCCCTTCAGGCCATCAACAGACCACATTTTAACTGAAATGGTGACGGAGGTAAAAAAAAATCTCCAATGGGGAGAATAAGCTGCATTCCAGTCATGGGTACATAGATAGATAATGTCCAAATCTCCACAGCTATTTTACAAATGAATCCAATTAGACTGTAGACTTTGGTGTTCTCTGCTCCCCGGAGGGCAAGAACAAGGACTTAAAGGAGACATCTTGGTTTTTAGAAATGGAGGGAAAGCGGCAGGAGGGGGTGGGAAAAAAGTACAAGTACCAGTACCCTACGGCAGATCTTGATAGGTTAATGACAGTCATTACACAACCAAGCTGAAGGCTCTGATTGGTCGGCGCACAAGCGATAGAGGGACATTAAACCCTTCAGGGAATGATGGGAAAGCTTCACACTACCAAAGTCAGATCAAATTCCCAGCAGTTCATTATTGCCATGGGTGTGTAAGATGGAGTTTTAGGGCAGAGACTGTGAGAGGAACTGAAAGAGGCGAGGGTTATATGGGCTACTTGATTTATTCTCCTATGTTTCTTTGGTTAAAGTAAGTGGGCTGATGATTTATTTTCCGAGGGCAGTGGGCACTTGCAGGCTAAAGCTTCATGTGTTATACCATTCACCATCTCCACATCATCAAGCACAAGTGAAACCCCAGCAGAACACGCAAGGCAGACGCTGCAATGCACTTATCTGAACATACAGTAAACACAGAAGGAAGTACAAACAAATATCAGTTAGCAGCTCCGCCGCTTGTCATACCTTGTTTTTTTCTAAACACGCACCAAATCATATACATTTGCACTCATGCATATCCTCTTGCTCCCGGTCCCTGTGGGCACCACAGAGCCCTGTTTCAGGTCAGATTGAGCACGTCGCCTCTGGTCTTAGATAAATGATTACATTCTTCACCAGGCCCAAGTTTGCTTTGGCCTGCTCATGCAAAACAACAACCACTGGATGAAATATTTAGCTCCATCGCTCGGGCCTTCTGTGAAATTGTGCAGAGAAAACACAACGTTAAACCTCGCAGCCGGTGGCTGAGAACGAGTCACGTGAGACGCGGATATGGGAAAGAGGGCGAGGAATTCTGTCAGAATTCTCAAAGTCAAAACACACTCTCAGAAGAGAAATGCCTTTTGTGGACAGGCGAGGCGGAGGGGCAGCTGCGCGTCTTTCCTTTTCCTTTTTTTTCTTGAAAGCGAGGGGGCCCTCCCCAGTAGCTTGGTTGTTATGATGAGGACAGTCATTCATTTTATTTCTCAGTGCATGAGGCTAACTCAAACTACCCTCCTGCGTCTCTCTGTCTCTCTCTCACACACACACTCGTATACACACACACACACACACACACACACACACACACACACACACACACACACACACACACACACACACACACACACACACACACACACACACACACACACACACACACACACAGAAGCTTTTATCATTAAACCGCTGTGTATATGTCATCCCACTCTGCAACCACACACACCTCCCACTGAAGCAGACCACCTACGATAGGCAGCTACCATGACTCTATGGGCCAGGCACTGCGGTGTGTGGACTGCCTGTCTCAGTGAGTGTGTATCCTCTTGAGAAATGATGACGTCGTCCTCAGTCATCTCCCGCACACATGTGGCTCCCCGCTGTTTACAACCGCACTGTTTTGACTCCGATAACTTTATCAACCAGCTGATAGGACGGGACCAGGTTCCCCTGAAACTTGGGAGTGTTGATGCACAGTTACCTTCCACTGACCTTGACTTGAACGGTACAGCTAAAAAAATTCAGTGGAAAAGTACAGTCATGTAACAATTTTAGAGGCTGCCGGTTGTAGAGATTTCATGACGAGTGATTTTTAAACACTACAAGCTTTTGCAGGGTAATAGTTGACTAAAGCTGTTTTCAGAAAGGAGCATTCAGATGAGAGGCGGTGCAGCAAGCAGGAGGCAGGATGTAACGTATTAAATCCACTGCATGATCACAAATGTTTGCAGCACATTGGACACTGGTGTCGGCTTTAATCACAGAAAACTCTCTTACATCTTTTTTAGTGCCTTGTACGTGTATGGCACTGATTATTCATGTGGATATATTTGCTTTCTTTCTTTCTTTTGTGACGCGTGTTGCAAACGTCATCGATGCGCCCACTCTCAATCCTGCAGAGCATCCCCTGCTGTGTTCTCGCATCGGCTCTGTCAGACATTCTGCCAGTGTTTCTCTACAGGGCTGGCATGAGGAAGTCCACTGAAAGTCCCGTAGGCTCTTACTTTGACATTTGCGTTCACACATTCAGCCCCTTTGGAGAATGTCTGAAAGCAGCTTACCCGAAAAGTCATCAGTGGGGTAAAACAATAAAAAAGGTACAGAGGGGGCATTACAACTATGATTTTAGAAATCATTGCTGTATGACATGAAATGTTGTACATACAAAAATGGATTACAATGAAGCTTTTATAATTTATTAATTAATTAGTGAAATCGGGGGGGGGAAATTGGACAGTTTCTTGGTGGAACAAAACTTGAAGAAATGGCATTTATTATCTCTGAAGTAAGAGGAAAATCTTTACAGTGAAGTAGGGGGATGTCAAAAGCTAACGTGCATTCATGTCAGGTTAAGTTAATAGCTGCCAACAAAACAATCTCCCTTCTCTGTTCACTGGGCCTATGAACCCAATGTGAGCCTCGCTGTTGCCTTGTGGTCACAAGTCTGTATTGTATGATCGTGATTGGGACAAGCTGAGCTCTAACGTAGTGGGAGAGGACTTAGGGAAATGGTATCAGGCCCTGTGTCCCTCCGACGAAAAAATTGTGATCTAAAAACGTCAGAACCACAAACCCGGCCGACCCGTCAGTCTTCCGTCCAAACTAAGACCCAGAACTCTGTGGCCTCGAGAAGAATAATTTCTGCCGAACACAAAAGGAGACCAGCGTGGTGCATGACCGCCATAAAAATACAATCATTTGTATTTTTAAAAACGCTTTTGGAACAATAAAAATACCCAAACAATAATCGGTCGCCCAACTCGTTACTCTGCGCTTGTCATCGCCTCTGAAAATATGATAGTTGTAAAAACCAAAGATCCTGGCACTGACACGTATGTGCATGTACACACACACACACACACACACACACACACACACACACACACACACACACACACACACACACACACACACACACACACACACACACACACACACACACACACACACATAGAGCCACACAGAGGGACGATAACCACAAACTGAACAATGTGTTGTAACATAGTGTGTACTTCCCCAGAGGAAACTAGGTCACAGGCAAACAGAAACCTAATGAGAGACTACATACTGGAAATCTAATGCTGCTACTAAGTACTCCACAATCACACACTCCGATCCAAGTAAAACATGTACATATTAAACTTGGAATTTGATGTTTGTGCATGAGTGTGTGGGCGTGCATGAGTGTTTGTGTCTGTAATAGTGCACTGTAAACATGTACACCTGCACGCTGTTCTCATCTCCTGCCACCAGAGCTTGTTGATTCCCAGGTTAATAAAGGACTTCCTCCACTCAGCTGCGCATCTTCAAAGAGAAACACACTGTGGTCACGAGGCTCGGGGAGGACAGTGACCTTTCCAGTGTGCGGAGGGTGTGGATACATGCACTTCGTTTAACCCCCCCCCCGTTCTACCAACACCTCCCACCATCCCCGCCCCAATCCCTGCCTGAGAGATGGAGCAGCATGAGCACCACCGCTGGGCTGCAGATGCATTGATACTGTGTAAGCTGGCGCCCCCATGTGGCAAATTTCGACGTCAGGCCAAAAATATCCACTTTCACAAAACTCCTGAGTTTATTGAAAATGAGAAATGTTGGGTTTGTGGTATGTTTTTGTTTTCTAAGCGTCCACTGTGTGCGAGGGCAGCACAGTGGCACACGACCACATGAGGAGACTCAAATACCCAAAGTTCTTTGAGTAAGTAAACAATTTGATATGTAATACTTCACTTTGCAGAGCAGCGCTGGAGATTTGACTCGTAGCATTTAGACAGACACACACTCTACATGCCGAACGTTTCCTTGAATAAGCAGCTTAGCATAAAAATGTTAATTACACTGCACACATAGCAACTGAGAGGAGACAACCGGCATTTATTCAAAACCGTGACGTTCCCTTCGGACCTCTGTGGAACGCTGAGTCGTCTGCCTGGGAATATGAAGGAACATACAGAGACCTTTAAAGCGGCAAATGACACCTCTCCCCAAATTCCCCTAAGATGGCCTTCCTGATGTCATGCTGCTTTGCTCGAGGCGTCATTACTCATCTGTTATCGACCGGAACGACGGATCACAATGACTTCATAAGACAAGTGGTGCCCAAGAGGGGAAGAAAAAGAAGGGAGGCTCGAGAAGTACAACGCTCAGGATCTGAAATCACCCACACTTTTCTAAACGAGGTAAAGCAAAAGTCATTCTTTATTTCTGTCAGAGAACTTTTTTTTCTTTGCATGTGCACCTGCATGTCTGTGTAAATCTGCTGTGCTGTTCTCTACCAAACCTCCTACCTCCAAACCAAAAAAGGACCGTGCACCGTAAGGATCTAAATAGGTCATCGACTTCCCAACAGCCAAGAGGAAAAAGAAATGTCAAAGTGCTGACACAATCGAAAGAGACAGAGTTTTCTACGGGTTTCACAATGATTACGAGCGAGACCTGTGACTCTTACAGCAACTTCCTCTCCACTGCGACAACATTCATTTTGCTCTTAACCACCAGCGGCTATTAAGAAATACAAAGGTGCACTGTGTCCGTCGAGGCAGACACTCCCGTTTGAATGCAGAAGCACAAATACAAAAGCAGACAGACATACACTTGATGCATACAGAGAAAGAAGCAGACTCAATGCACACAAATACACATGATGAGCCAAATTTATCTAAAATTTGTTCATATACACGAAGTTGACAAAAGTCATGAATCAAAGGAGGATATTGTGAGAAACTGTGTCAAATGCAAAAAAAAAAAAGATCTTGAAAAAAGTCAAACTCAAAAGTTCTCTCCAGAACAAACAAATATTATTTCATAACCAATTTACGAGGGGATTTTTTCTACTTCCCACAATATTATAACTGAACCAAAAAATTCCCAGATAACATGAGGGTAATTTCATTAATAGAGTGCAAAATGAAAGGAGTGAAACAAAAGTGGCATCAAATTTAACTAAATTGAAAAGAAAAAATCTGCGGGCAAACAAAACTGTCGGAGGGAGCCAAGGAATTCCAGACCATAGCTCCTCCACAGATGAGTGCAGCTGCCATCAAACAAACGTGAGGCAAACGTTCACTGTATTATTTTAATTTTGCATTTGGGCTAAAACTACTGATGCAAAATTAAATTCTGCATAAAATACAATGCCACTTATCTCAATTATTATCACTTAATAAAAAGTCAATTATCTGTGTGCATTATTAATACATTATTAACCGTTCACATTGAGAGGCAGTGTAAGCGATAGATGCACCTGATTTATTTCCATAGGCTGCAATAAATCTGTGTTTATGCTGCGACCCACGAGAACAAAGGCTGTTAAGGTGAATTGCTAAGTAAAAGATTCTCTATTAAAATAGTGTTCACACAACTGGGCTGTGGTTTTAGTCGATGTTTTTGTCAAATGTCTGGAAAGTCAAAGGCCCAAAAAACTTTAATCAATCTTAATAACTGGAACAAAAATATTTAAATAGCCTGATAAACGAGGACCGCTGATTGAGTATGTGCATAAAGACATTTGCATATGAACACATCCATGCACAAACAGGAAACCACATCCACTTTTCTAATTCCTTATACATCCATTGTAACATGTGGCTTATTCTGTACATACAGTGCTGTTCTCTGAGGAATACACACACACACACACACACACACACACACGCAAAATCAGGCTGTGATTATTATGAAAGTCGGTCCAGGTTCAGGCGATGGGGGCCGCACTTAGACACATGACAAGCAGACGTCCTCCCCCTCTCCCCGCACATTCCTCCAGAAAGTCATTCACACACGGACCCTCCACTGCATTCATACATATCAATTAGACACCTATGCACACACACACACACAACATACAAAGGGATGCAGACGGGCAGAAAATGACGGAGAAAACGGCGAGCAGGACGAAGAGAGTGTTGTTTTCATAGCGATTGCTCCTGGTCGACCACAGGGCAGAATGAGCAGGGGGCTGTTCCATGAAGACAGATTGCACTTGTGTGAGCCGGGCTGTACGTGAGCTTGAGTGTGTCAGTGTGTGTGCCGGCCAAGTTGATCCACGTCCATGCTCTTTAGGCTCAAGACCCTATCTCTGCCCCCCTCAGCTGCGGAATGCCGCTGTGATTGCTGGGTAATTACCCCGACGCTTTATTCCTCTGCTCCCAGCACCATTAGTATTAATTCTTTTCTTTTTCTCCTCTTTGGAGAGAGGGAATGGGAGCCCTTTGATCTGAAAGAAAAGAAAAAGAAAGAAACAGAGAAAAACAACAAAGAAGGTGAGACAGAGAGAACGAAAGAAAGAAGGTAATGCAGAAGGTAAGACAGAAAGAAAGAAAGAAAGAAAGAAAGAAAGAAAGAAAGAAAGAAAGGAAGGAGGAAAGGAAGGAAACAGAAAGATAGAGAGAAAGAGAGAGAGTGAGATAGAGAGAAAGAAAGCAGGAAAGGAAGGAAAAAGACAGACAGGAAGAAATAAAGAAGGAACGAGAGAGAGAGAGAGAGAGAGAGAGAGAGAGAGAGAGAGAGAGAGAGAGAGAGACACACACACACACACACAAAAGAAAGAAAAAAGAAGGGTTGTGGCCACCCAGCTGTGTGACTGGAACCTGGAACCAGCTCCACTTTATAAAGATGTGGTCAAACAGGTCAAATACAGCAAAGACTCATATGGTTCAACTCAGAGACCAAAGAGTCAAACTGTGACTCACTTCGATCTGAGCGGGTTGAACAGACACTGAAGTGCCTGTCTGAGCTCTTTCAGTACAGAACACTTACAGTGGTCTGCCGACAGGTTGGGTCACGCCGGGTCAGCCTGAGTGATGGCTTGTGTCATTATCAGGACGCAGTCAAGTTCAACATCTTCATCAAGCCGGACAGTCATCAAAGATTTCGGATAGAATGAATGTGCAGTTTGATCTGCGTGCCTGTGGTGGTCAGGCGGAAGATGGACTTGAATAGCTGTAGTCGGACACATGGCCCAACGCTGGGTTTGCCTTGACTGATGTGTAGCCTGGCTCCAATCAACCAGCCCCGGGCCGTCACCATTAACCTCGGCTGATTGCTGATAGGAGCAGAGGGGGACACGGGAGGGGGGGCTATTACCGGCTGTTTACCGGAACCTCCTCAGCTCCAGCAGGCTTATCTGTAGCCACGTCTCTGCACTGTGATTGGTCAGATGGAATCCATTAGGATGAAAGGCATTGGTGGCCTCATCACCGATCTATCAGGATCACACACATGGTTGCACACGGAACATGCTCCTACAGTCAAGAGTTATCAACTGTACCAGGATCTCTGAGATCCCTTCCTCCCATGGCTGCAGTGACATCTCTATCCATCTGTGAAGAAATGTATTTCTGTGCATTGAACTCTACGGGGCCGCGTCCGTATATGAAACAGACATGGAAAAAAAAACTGTGTTTGAAACGAGGCGTCATGCCTTTATTTTATCAGAGAGAGTTAAGTGTGAAAGGGGGAGAGAGAGAGAGAACAGGGAAGACATGCAGCAAAGGGCTGGGTCGAACCGAACCTGCGGCCGCTGCAGGACGTCTCAAGACTCCGTACACGGGCCACCTGGTCAATTTCATTTACTTATTTGGTGAACCTTTATCCAGAATGACTGACAGCTGAAAGGCAACACTAAAGATTTAGCGCAGTAGGAGACGTTGAGGTAATCTGTTCAAGAAGACAGAGCTGGAGGTAAACCCAAAGTGTGAGATATAGGCATATTGGTCGTGTAAGAGCTGTTAGAAGGTTCATGCTCTCAGAGGAGATGAGACTAGCTCATTCCACCATCAGGGAACCACAGAGGGGAACAGCCTTGCCTTGTTAGGAGGCATTGAAAAGCCAGACGGCGTTCCTTGGAGGAACAGAGTGGACGAGAAGGAGCATAACTTCATATGATTGAGTTCAAGTACTTGGGTTCAGACCCAGAAGTCGCTCTGTCATCAAGCATTAGTAACTGCAATTTGACTCAGGCAGCCATAGGTAGCCAGAGGAGGTCGATGAGTAGCACAGGGACTCGTGCTCTTTGAGGCTGATCAGCGACCAGATGCCACCAACGAAGTATAGCATTCTTCTTAATGCATCAGTTTTAAATGTTGTCTAAACTGAAGCAGCTGCACATGAATTTTGTATAAATAATTTATTTTTCTGGACACACAAACACACACATATCAATGTGGGACTAATGTTGGAAAAATGTTCCTCTGCATGACCATGAAGCACTTCTTGTCGCTATATGCATCAGTGCTAAAATGAATACAATGTGAACAGTCAGAGAAGGAAATGTAGAAGACCAGGGAATATCTCGGTTTATCTACTATATCTTGGTCCTCTCTCTCTTCTTTTCTTCACAATCAAAATGAGGCTGTGCCAATGACACTGGCCTGAGCCAGCGATGACACCGGGCCAGAGGAAGTGCTGAAAGATTTTGCAATGAACCAGGGCTGGGAAAGTCTGGCCCGTTAGACACTATCATAACCAACACACACTCTTGTGTACAGGGAATCCTTCTGTGTAGACACATGCACATATTGCCCTGCATGGTCCAAGCACACGTAATCGAATCTCCTCGTCTGTGGTTGCTATAGGAAGGGAACACGATAGGGGATACTATACTTGCAAGCACGCAGCCGGGCTTTTTAAAAGCATGAATATGGATTGAGACGACCACAGTGTTTGAACATGAATAACGCATGTATGCCAAAACCGCACCACAACCGGCCCTGCGTGTGTACCTCCCACACCCCTGCCCCCCCAGCGAAAAAAAAAAGGGGAACCAAATATGAAAAAATAAATAAATAAATCCATCATTATGCATTGGTCATGGTCTCGTAGACCAAGGGCTGAAACAGAGCTTCCACTGTTCTGTGTTGCGATGCGTCGGTTTGAAAATGGTCGCACAAACCGAGCATACGCATGTTACTTTTTCTTAAATTTGAAGACCAGGTCCTCATTATTTTTAGTTAAATTCAGCCTCTGACTATTAGGATCAATGTAGGGTTCAACTACAGCTATGACATCATGGTGCCATGCTTTGAGTCATTGTGACTGTCCCTGGAGAAGCCTGTAGGAAAAGATCAAAATCCAATTTCCAGCGACAGAACATAGGGCATCAATGAGTGATGCATAGCGAACTTTAGTTCAGTCTCTGCAGTGTTGCACTGTAATGGCTTCTAAATATATTTGAAGTATCACTAGCTGAATTAAAGAGTAAGGAAAAAGAATGGCAATTGTTAAAAGTCAACTACAAAGTCAAAGATATTTTCACACATTAAAGTGTGGTTTTACTGTGTGTGAGGCTAAAACAGACAGTACAAAATAATATTCCTTACGGGCAGTACGAATATATCCCATTCACAGGGACGTGAGGTCACCGTGACCTTGACCTTTGACCGCCAAGCACCAAAATCGAATCAGTTCATCTTCGAGTCTAAGTGAATGTTTGAAGTTTGAATTTTAGGACATTCCCTCTATCTGATCTTTAGAAAAACATCGACATACTTTGTGAGGCCACCGTGACCTTGACCTTTGACCTTTAACTACTAAAATCAAGTGAGTTCATCCTTGAGTCCAAGTGAATATTTGTACCAAATTTGCAGAAATTCCCTGAAGGCATTCCTGAGACGGGAATGGGACGGCAGACGGACAACCCGAAAACATAATGATTCAAGAAATCCAATGATTTAAATGATGTTTGCCGTGAAGATAAGGAGCTTGTGGATATAAGTGAGATGTGTCATCTTAAACCCTAAAATATGACAATTTGAGACAGAGACCGAATATCTCATGAAGTGTGTTAAATTGACCAATTTAGAGTTGATAATCTAATAAGGAGGAGTTCTACCACTGAATTTACTTTTAAATGATCTCAGATTAACCACATGCGAATATGTCATTAAAACAAAAGTAGTACTTGTACACAGCAAGGTGGAAAGAAAATATTCACAAAACTTCCACAATTTTCTGCACTCGTATTCAGGTTATCTTAAAATACATTTCTGTTTGTCTTTATCTCAACTGGTTCATTATATCAAAAGAAGTTGCTATTCTAGTGGGGGAAATGTGCCCTAAAAATATAGATCTAAAAAGTTTCAGGAAAAAGTTCAACCACGCAGGGACAGACTATGTCTTTTACAACTGGAATGCAATAACTTAGTGGCCGACAGATTCCAACCTTGTATACAGATCTGGAAGTTAAAGCTTGGGAAACTGAAAATTTGGAAAACAAATCAGACAGTGAAGTGACACACGAGTACACAGTGTGGCTTAAGTGCGAGTTGTACTTTGTAAATCGTAGCTAACGGGTCCAGGTGTTACAGCATTTTAAACTGTGATTTGAGTTTTGAATTCCATTTGAACAACGTCACCAAAACAAAGTTGGTTTTATAAATAAAATCAAGCGACGATCAGTCATAACACATTATGGGGTCAGTAAACCCAAATTACAAGAAACATATTTTCTCCTGTCCTCCAGAGTTCTAGCCATATTATTTCTAGTAGGTCCTATTTGTCCAATTTTGCTGGCGCCACCAAAATACAACAGATGACTGTAATTTCATTTGTGCAGCTCGAAGCATTGAAAAAAAAACACATTTGAAAAACAATTAAGCAACATCTGTGGGTGTGTGTGTGTAATCCACAGACCCACACTGTTAACAGATTTTATTGGAATTACTGCCCACGTGAAAAAAAGAGTCCTCGACAAGAGTTCCTGTCGACAGCATTTTGACAAGTGGATTTGTTCCTGGTGGATCACAATATAAATCCTGTAACTGAATATCAGAATGAGGTACACTGTAGTGTTCTGCTGTTGCATGAGCACTGAGGTGTGTTTCAAGGGATTTTGGGGGCCCCAGGCAAAACTGCACTGTGGGGGTCTACTTCGAACCAAACTGAGCCCCATGATGCCTGATAGACGTTGTAGTCTTCAAACCTGTAAAATTACGAAGCTTTTGTCAGAAAGTTGGCGGCATGAGGCCTCGTTAGGGGGTTATGGTGTCGTTACAGTTCCTCGCACATTACCATTCTCAGGGGCGGCCTCCAAGTTCAGGACCTGCTTTGCCAACCCTGTTGCAATGCCCCTGACTGTGATGCACACATGGAACATAAAGCTTCAGGCAGCACGACTGACCTGGCTGAGGAGTTCCTAAGAAGAGGAGCAGTTATTTCAATACTGAGGATTGAGGCAAAAATAATAATTTCACTCACAATTTATAAAACTTAATTGATTGAACGTTACAGAATCCAATTTGGGGTGAGTATCACACTGATTCTCCAGTTGGAGGTGCTGCATCCTGATTCTAGTTTCACCAAACTCCGAATGAACAGGTGAACAGCTCTTTGTGCAGCAGCGGTGGCACAGCTCCAGGGTTCTGTGGACTGAGTCCAGCAGCTGCTCTTTACTTGCCACGGTTCAATTACTGCAGGTCACTTTTACAGCTCCAGGAAGAAAGCTGCCACCAGCATCACCACAGGCCAAACAAACAGCTCACTCCAAACAGGCAGGTTTAGAACGGCCACTGCACTAGTCTGAATAAATGAATAAATTCTTACAGGAAAGTTCAAACTTGTTGGTGAAAACACTAATCTCGTAAGAAATGCTGATTCTCACTGAGGTGGTAAAAAGAAATTAAAATACTAATATTTTTTGCAATCATGGTTTTCATACCCCGTAAATATTGTACTCATTCCACCATTATATTTATCTGACAGCTGTAGTTTTTATTCACTATCTACTTGCATTTTAAAAAGTCCTGATGATGAATGGACCTGTTCAGATGAGCTATTTGAGCTTTGGTTGACAGCAAAGGCTAAATTGTGCCAAAATCGGGGGAACGGCAAATCTAATTTAAGCTGCTGCATCCAGGTCATCCTCATCACAGTTGATTTGCTGGATGCAAGATCAGCGTCATCGCTGAAGAATCACCCTTTAGTTCGGACATTCGTGCTTGGCATTTGGATTTGTGTCTCTGGAGAACTTCATACGTTCTGCAAACACACCCGGAGCTCGTTGGTTTGTTTTATAATAAGCCAGTGGTAACTTATAGAGTCTGAAGCGCAGAAAGGAAACAAGCTTTGACTCTTCACTCCACTCCTGCGGTTCCCCTGGGACGCAGCACTGTAAGTTATAGCCCCCTGGGATTGATGGGAAATAGGAAGCATGGAAAACCAATCAGATTGCAGTCAGTGTATACAGTGTGGCTAATGGAGTGAAACACCTGTCGGGTCCCAATGTAAAATATACGTGGCCTGTTTCTTCATTCAAATAAGACTTCTGGCATTCATCTTACATTAACACATATAAGAAACAGCTCTGGAATATTAAAGACATACTGTTTAGTATTAAAATCCTTTTAATGCTGGCAAGAAAGTGTAGTCCTTTATAGATGCTTAATTTAAAGATAAATGTTTACTGGGAAGAGGGTTTATAAGTTTGCCTGTTAAGTCGTAAGTGTACTGCAGAGACAAAGAGAAGAAAATAAGAAACACACAGAGATAGAAAGAGGAAGCCGTTCTGTAAACTGTGAGTAACCAGCCATCAACACAACTGGAAACAGCACAAACAAAATAGCAAAGTAGAGCCAGAAGGGAAACTGATGATAACACAGAACAACTACACACTGAAATATCAAGTCTTCCCTTTAACTAACGTAAAACCATGAACTTCCTGCAAAATGGCCTGACAGCCAATAGCAAAGACTTTATTTCCAAAGATACATTTTATTATATTGTATTAAATGATGGCAAACCCTGCTTAACAGCTCAAACAGGCTTATTAAGTGCTACAGTTGAGGAGCTATAGGTGGGAGTACAGCACACTATAGGGTGCACAGAAAGGTCACATTGAAACTTGTCACACAGAAACACCTGGAGGTCACATCAACATAAAATATATATTTGAACATATTCATACACACACCGATGGCACTGCATGTGACCTTTGGAGCACTTTTTCATTAAACTCAGCAAGGGGGAGGGCGGGAGGGGGGGGGAGATCTAAATTGAGGACATGAGAGGAAACAAGGAAGTTGAGAGGGGACCTTTACGTGTGTGTAATTGGTCTATAGAGGAATTGCCAACCTGCGCACCACAGGTGGCCACCGGCCCTGTCTAAATGGCTAACCTTATAAAAGTCATTAAAGGCTCAGAGGCATGCCATGCAAGCAGGCGTGTGTGTGTGTGTGTGTGTGTGTGTGTGTGTGTGTGTGTGTGTGTGTGTGAGAGAGAGCAGGTGTGTGTGTGTGTGTGTATTCACCATATGTGACAATGATGGAGTGTGAGTAGCCGACACTTCACACACATTCAATGACACATTTTACAAACGTCAAACAAAGAGGGGAAGTTACCTTATGTGGCCAACAAACCTAATATAATCAAATATCTACACTTTAGTTTAGTTTAGTAACACTTCATTGAAAAAGTATTAATTTGTTGTTTTTGGCCACATGGGGGCAGCTGAACAAACTGATAACACAGCATTACCTCACTTGTCAATATCATCGTATAACATGGGGGACTTAGTGCGCACAACCAGCAGACACACAGTAATATGAGCATTCATTCAGAGATGCATTGCTGTCAACCTAACAAACGTGCACGGTAAGAATTGTACAAAAAAAAGACTTCATAATTGCATTCACGTACCTTCTTCTGCAGGACATTAACCTTCCTCTCCTTGACGTCCAGCATGTCCTTCATGTCTCTGATCTCTCCTGTCAGTGTGCTCTTTTCCTCGGTCAGGTCTTGCAGCTGCTTGGTCTTCTTCGTCAGCAACTGCTCCTTCTCCTCCAGACGCACCCGCAGAGCATCTACCTACAAAACCAGAATCAAGACTGAAGAAGTTAAGTGCATGTAAGCAGATCAGAAGTAAATAGAGGGTTAGAGCGACATATGATTTCGAAAAATGCTTACACTAGTGGACAAGATTGACAGAAAGAGAAAAGCCAATTCCACACACTCTTAGATATCAGTTCTCTTAATGTGCTTGGTTATTTCTATCACGATCCAGGAATTATGCCGAGGGGGAAACTCAGAAAATGATCTTGTAATG
Organism: Hippoglossus hippoglossus; assembly: GCF_009819705.1. Taxonomy (NCBI): domain Eukaryota; kingdom Metazoa; phylum Chordata; class Actinopteri; order Pleuronectiformes; family Pleuronectidae; genus Hippoglossus; species Hippoglossus hippoglossus. The sequence goes on from NC_047157.1 coordinate 17,339,930, forward strand.
TTAAAGAAAGAAAATCTGGGTCCACCCCCTGATCAGGATCCGCACCAAAATTGAATGGGTTCTTCTCTGACCCATGTCGCAACCTTCCACCAAGTTTCATGGGAATCCATTCAGTTGTTTATGTGTAATCTTGCTCAAAAACAACAAAAAGATCCTTGGCGGAGGTAAATGTACAAAGAAGTACAGAAAAATGATCAGAAAAGCTTCCACCCTTTTCCCCCCAGTATGTGTTATTGTTTAACACTGGAACTGACGTGTCCAACATATTCTCCTGACAGGACTCAACACATTAACTTGTTGACACATGGAAGTAGTAAAAGTTCCTCTCTGGCCTAATGTACCATAATGTGAACCGCTGTGGACTGATGCAGCGAAAGTGTGTGTTTGAAAGCGAGAAGGAGCCTGGAGCACATCCCATCATTTGTTACTGAGAGCGTTGTATGATTGAGCCAGCGCTGCCACAGATCAGACCGCTCACACACTTTCACACTCGCACATTAAAACCTGGCTGTGTGCAGAGAGCTGAGTGATGTCTTAGCTCACTCCAGAACCTCTTATTGGACACATTTCAGTGTTCTGCTGCACCGCCTATAGTCACACACACACAAGCACACACATGCATGCGCACTTTCAGCTAGTTGTCATGCACAGGCTATGTGCTCCTCTGTTGCTCCTCAACACCTGATTACATTTCCAGCACTTTTAACCATGGCGCAATGCGTGAACCCATTTGAACCTAATTCTGAGGTGTGTGTTTCATTTGAAGTTCAAGAGACACACTCAGATAAAGGGAAGCAGTGAGGGTGGCCTTGGTAATGGGTGTTTTAAAGTGTTACTTGGACACGGAGGTGACAGTGTGAGAGCACTTGAAGTGAAGGCTCTGCTCTGCCTTCCAGCTCATCCCTCAACTATTTCACAAGGCTGTTGGGGGGATCCATGAAGAGAGAGTGTGTAGGAGCCACTTATGGAAAGGAACTAGGTACATTTACAAAGCTACAGCACTTAAATACTAATCTGAGGTACTTTATGGAAAATAGTGAGAGAAACTATTATACATTTTACTCTCATACAGTTACTTTATTTGACAGCTCGAGGTAGTTTGCATATTGAGAGTGAAAACCCTATTACGAGAATATGAAATATGATGCACTGTTAAGCACAGCTAAAAGTAGGCTATAAAAAATTATATAGTGCTGTAGACTATAAATGGAGCGTAGGTGTGAATATGAGTGTGAATGGTAATTTGTCTCTATGTGTGTTGGCCCTGCGATGCTGAGGACCTTTCCAGGTTTTACCCACGTCTCTCTCCCAAAGTCTGGATGAGCTCCAGCTCCACTCGCGACCCTCAAATGATCAGCAATAGAGACAATGGATGATTCTGACATTAAAATGATTCCACAAAATATGTTACCATTTTGGTAGGTAGACTTATTGTCTTTCTTTCGGATAGTTGGAAGACAAGATCGACATAGGGGCGCAATTAGTTTACCATCAAGACTGAAGGCACTGGGAAACAACCAAGACATTCTCTCCGTAACGACAAAATGCATCCTCCTTTTCCTGTGATACTCTATGTACATCTACTTGGTGTTTTATTTTTAAAAAATCCAGGTCGTCCATTATAGTTTATTCTCTTGAGGGTCACAAGGGGGGGGGGGGGGGGGGGGGGGGGGGAGACATTGGGTGAGAGTCGCGGTACAACCTGGACAGGTCGCCAGTGTAACGCAGGGCCAACACACACAGATATTGTGAATATACATCTACACTCACTTTCACACATGCAGAGAATTTTGAGTCTCCAATTAAACTAACTTCAATCTACATGTTTTTGGCCTGAGGGAGGAAACTGGATTATCTGGAGAAAAACCCACGTGGACACATGGAGAACACGGGCAGACACGTGGAGAACAGGCAAACTCCACATAGAAAGACCCAGTGCAAACCACAACCTCCTCCTGATGCATCAGTTCTAACTACTGCACCATGATGCCACAGACTTGTTTAAATAGTAACATTTCTGATTTCATATTTAGCATTAAAAAAATAGCGGGGCATAAATAACTAAAGAAATGGCAAGAACTACAGAAGGAGGGCTGTGTTTGGATCACACTTCCTACCTCCTTTTGTGTGTTTGTGTGTGTGTGTGTGTGTGTGTGAAGTGAGAGTGCTCAGACACACAGAGGCTCCTCTCAAGTAGCAGCATTAGAGGCAGTCCAGGACTCCCAGGTGTAAGATGGTGAAGAATTTATCTCATATTGCTTCTCTGGCCGACAACCAGAGTCTGAACTGAGCCCTGTTCTGTCTTCACCACTCCAACACTGGCACACACACAAAGCCCACACCAGTGACACCGCTAATCCTCTGAACGAACATTACGTTAGTGCCCGCACATTGATTTGTGCCGATGCCCATGTGCTGCAGCAGAACTGTGCGTGCATGCGTGTTAGTCGGTGTGTATGTGAGACATGAGAGAAAGAGCCCCCCCCCCCCCTCTAACCCCACCTGGCAAGGAGCAATTTAGCAAGAATGTAGCAGAGAGGCCTAACAGGAAATCCCTGCTGTCTCACCTGCGCTGGCCCTCTAAGCTGTGATAGTACTGTACAGACGCCCTGCTAATACCCTCTTAAAGTGCTCATTGCTGCCAGACACAGTACACGGAGAGAGGAGGAGGACAGATGAGGAGCGAGGGATGAAAGGGCGGAGACGCGTGAGGGTGAAAGCTTGAGGAGAGATAAATGAAAGAGTGAAAAGACGGTGGGTAGAGATGATGGAGACTGTCGGAGATCATTTGACTTGAGCACATCAACACCGCTGACATGCTGCTCCGCCACCGGCCTCAGCTGCCGCCGCATCAGCAGGTCTGTCACAGGAAATAATGTTTGGCTTTATCAGCTGGCACGCACACTGAGATGATGGACAGCTAACAAGTCGTAGTGATTAACCTCTCTCTTCTCCTTCAATTTCCTCTCCAATTTTCCTCCCACCCACCCACCTCTTCCCCCCCCCCCCCTCTTCTCCATGTCCTCTTCCAACAGCACCTCTCTCTCTCACACGGCCACTTCTGCCTCTCCATCAACACCCCCGTCCCTCCAGCCGTGCTCCGAGCGCTCCGGGAGTTTTTCCTATTGGCGTTTAAAGGTGCGGGTCCTGCGGCGAGACAAAGTGATATGTCGGTGCGAGAAATCCCTCAAGCCGGGTTGTCGCTGGGAAAGACCCACATATGGCTTTGTAGGTTCGTGCATTTCTGTGTGGATTTGTGTTCCAATAAATTTTAGACAACATGCAACTCCTACAGTCTCCGGGACAACTGCGGTACTCATTCTGACTTCACAATTGGACACTAGGGACTACAGTCCGTTTTATAATCACTGCTTTTTATAAGTGCATGAGAGAGAAAAAGAAAGAGGAAGGTGAGGGGGAGACGAAGAGGGGCCCACTGCTGTCCAGCCGTCCAAAGGACTTTGGCGATTGCATTGAGGCATTCCCTTTAAATAGAAGAATTAAAAAAACATCACCCCGTCATCCCCCATAACCTCACTTCAGTTTTCCAGTCCCTCACTCAGCACAATATCATTTTAAAAAATGACCTTGATATGTTTTCAAGATTCTGCGGTTGCAAAACTATTAATTATTGGCAATACATGGGATTTCATTAAATTATCGAGATTTACAGTCTCAAATTAATAACCAGCGAGGTGTGCGTACACACATGTATGTTTTTCTTCATGCACAGATGCAAGTAACTGCGATCAAATATGCAATCATGCACACAAATACATAAACTCTGTCATTCTCCTCGACTTCCTCTCTCATGCTCGCAATCACAGCCAAATGTGTATTCTGGACACTGGTTAGCAAAGTAAAACAGAGGCTTAAAGAAAACAGCTTCTCTGTTTGTCCTCACCTCCCTTTTTCCTGCCTCACATTTCATCATAAAAGTTTTTCTGGCAGGCAAATCTGCAAAGGTATCGAGCCCAGCGTCAGCTGTGGTCGGCAATAAACAACACACGGATTATATGAGTCGACCACAGTCAAAACGGCAGAACTAGAGAAGATGGGGAGACCACAGAAAAGGCCTGGGAATGCACCAACACTTGCACACGAACAGTTGCACACTCACTCAGCCACCTGGGAGTCCAATGTTGCAAGTAAAGTCCCAATCTAACTGTTCTGACCTTCACACATGGAAACACACCCATTGAAACACACACAGATACGCACACACACTCATGAGCTATACAATTTTTTGCATCCCTGTTCAAAGTTAAAGTTTGACTGACACTTGAGCTGACAACACCACCATTAAAGTTCTTAAATCCCTGGAGTGGAGTGGATCTGGCATCTGAACTCGGACACACTCCATCAGCTGCATCAGTTCAGGCTGCTGTGGTGCACTACACACACAGCTGTGTGAGCGATTCACTTCTCTGGCTGTATGACGTCCAACCAAGCCTGTGTAAATACAGCAAAGGGCAGCCATTAGATTTAACCTTTTTAAAGATCTGTGCTATATAATGAATCATCTAAATTTATGACATAATATTGAACTAATTCGTGTTTGTCTAGCCATCAATGCGGCAAAGTCTGGACTGTATCACTGAAAGAAAGAAAGCTATTTCATTTCAGGATGATGTTAGACCACCAGAGAGTTTCCCACAGCAGCTATAATGAATCAAATATCTCTTTTAGGTGAAGTAAATGCATCAAGGAGAAGCCAACACATTCTGATATAATGGGGAAGGATATAATGATACAATGAAAGAAAGATGGCCAATCCAGTCATTAAAAGGGGAATTTATACATTATCACTGCACCGCCTGACACAGATGTGTATTAACACCTGACTGTGGGCACCTTTTGCTCACACAGCTGTGGGAGGGAGTGGTGTTAAATGATCCATAGTTTCCTGATGAGGCAATAGGAACCTCTACTAGACGTCACTGTTCATAGTTACAAGGTTCAAAATCCTGAAGAGGGTTTCTTTTTCCATATGAATACACTCATGTGAGTGCACACAGGTGCAGGTGGAAGTTGTAATGTCAAATGCAAGAATGGCAGACTTCACAGAGCAAGTTTAGCTTCCTGGATACCCTGTGCTGATTCTCACATTTAACACACACACACACACAGACACACACACACACACACACCCATACTGTATAAACAAGCACATGCATGCACACAGAGGATTTCCTCTCCACCTGAGCCGGCCACGCCAGACATGACGACACTGGGGCTGATCGCTGCGGAAATAAGGGGCGACCCCTGTCCTGGGGCGTGGGCTGGGTGTCATTTGAGGTGTGCCATCAAAGCCTGGGATGAGGCAGCAGTCAGAGCTCTGATTAGGAATCATATAATGGACGGATCACCTCAGGGCCGGCTCGGGATAATAAGCGGATGTAAACTGCCTCACAGCGGGGGCTGCGGGGTGGAGAGTGGGGCACATTCTCATCGTGCGCCGCAACATCTGTTGATAAAACCATGGCAACACAGCTGTCTGCCCACAGGCTATAGAGAGAACATGGGAAAGCACAGGAAAAAGAAAAAAGACAAGGGCACATACTCACGCAAAGAACTCCCAGGATCCACCGACAAAAGGATCTTTGTCAATGGAATGAATGAACGTTTTCTGCTAAAGCATAAAAGTCGATCATGCCATGCTTTGGGTATTGTGGCAGTGGATGGATATACGACACAGAAAATGGAGGGGACTCACTCCGGGTACCATCACACTGTACGCAGCTGCCTCAATCCCTCTTTCGCCCTCCATCCATCATCATTACGTCCTCCAGCAGAGACACACACACACACACACACACACATACCAACACATAAACCCACACACATACATATAAAGGAAGAGACGCTGCAGGCGTTCCCCCTCATTAACACTTGCTCCTTCTTTGATTATTTTTCCTGATCATTTCCAGCTCCACACGCCAGTTGCTACATCCTGTTTCCAGCGAATCCATTTCCTGTCAGACCGCAGTGAAGAGTCACTCTGGCGAACACGTGGGGAAGGATACAGTCTGTAGCAGGATCTTGACCAACAAGTGAAACAACTGCTTGATAAAAAACACTCACAATAGACATTGAGTGGATGAACAGTGTTTGAAAAAGTCAAGGCTCCAGAATAAACTTTTAAATTGTTGTCACTCATTGTCACTACACTGCTGCATGCGTGACGGTTCATGCATGTACATAGGTGACAAACATAAAATGGAGATTTTACTGAACTCCAGCAAACTCCTCTGAGTATAATCAAACAATTGCATTCATCATATGTAATTAATGCATAATTAAGGACTCCTCAGATCCCAGCATGGTTTATCTAACTGTCTAGAGGAAAGGAAAGGAGAGGAGATGAGAGGAGAGGAGAGGAGAGGAGAGGAGAGGAGAGGAGAGTCGAGTCCTGTATTTCTACTTTTCCCTTGTTCAATCATTATTCAAAAAGACATTTTGATTGAATTTGTGGGAGAGAAAACTACTTCTGGTTGATATTTTCAAAGTGTAATTTTGTATGTTTGCCTGTGCATGTGTCTATATGTGGACAGAATTAGAGGTTAAAGCAGCGTGACCCTGAAGAAGATGAGGTCAGGATAAAAACAAAGAAGCGTATTGTTCCTGGCTGTCTCCATCAACTCACTGCCCTGGTTAACCAGCCGCTGACTGACAGCAGGCCAAGCAAAGCCTTCATTACCCTCTGCATTTATGTGTGTTTTTGTTTTGTTTCAAAATGTAGAAAAAATAAAGACCTCCATGTGGGATAAATCATCACACAAATGAAATTGACCTTCACTCTCCTCTGTAGGATCATTACTGTATCATAACAATGAATACATGTTAGTGGAGAGTAATGTAACTGTATCTCAATCCACCTGTGTATAATCAGATTTGTATTTGGAGTGCACCCATATTCTGACATTTACGGTAAATGTATTCAAATGACCTGAAGCGATGGTGAGTTTATTCTGTTATTTTTCTCACTTTACAAAAACAGGTATTTTATACATCCTGAGATTATAATCAAATGAATCTTAGTCATGTGTATATACTGTTATTCTGAAAGCTGGACATGTATCCTCACTGTAAGTTTGCCAAGTGTGACGCAGTTGGGGTACAATTAACAAGCGTCGCTTCAGGTAAGATCTTCTCACTGTAACATTTTGTCCTTTCAGCCAATGTCAACATTTAAAAATCATTATCGATTACACAACAGATTTCTAAATATTTTTTTTAATGGAAACTTACAAATCTCATTATGCACAAATTGATTCTGCAAACACATTTGCAGATTCCTGTACACATTCACAAATCTGATTATGCACACATGGTTTGAGATACAGTTACACAACCCTCCGCTCCCATTTGTAAATAGTTCTGCTTCAATAATGGCCCCATAGTCCTCGAACTTAACGCACGAGTTGCGCCGAAGCATGTGGTATGCGCACACTAATGTGCGTTTTATGTGCATATGGACAAGTAACGTTGTGCACACGCTCATGTTTGTCGGCCCTTTCAGTCGCGCACATATTTACCTCGTTCCCTGCGTAAACCATTAAATATCTCATCCCCCTTCTGACCCCTATAACTCCACTTTATGGCTTTTCCACATGGCCTCTGAAGAACTCGCGGGGGCTTTATTTTGGACCGTGCCATGTTTGTTCTGGGGGGCTCTGACGCTTTGCTACTCACACTGCATCCCAAACCACAGCACCCCAGGAACCTGGGAGCAAGCTGCTGGGTCTGAGAATTGGTGACCGTGGTCAGCGCAGTTCAGATGAGGTCATATTAAAAATGGTCTGCAGTGGTTGGGGACTCATCACAACAGGTCCAGGGTTTAAATGTGAGCTTGACAATTAGTGGTCAGCTCAAAACGGGAACTGTTTCCCATTTACATAAGCCAACAAACTCACTGTCCTCCTCCGTGAGTTCATCAAGTTCTCACCTATGTTATTCGCCCTCGATTGTGGTGGTATCGACAGATGGCGGCTGAGCGTTTGACAGAGGAAAAGGGGGAGGTAGGTGACAAAATGTGGGGAGAGATGACAGATGGAGGAAGGTTGTATGAAAGAAGAGAAAATATGGACAAAGGGAGCCAAAGGGAATGAGGCAGAAAGAAAGACACAGAGAGAGAGAACACAGCGGGAGGAGAGTCCAGGGTGGAGCGTAACCAGGCTGAGACCACATCTCTTCTCCGCCTCACTACCTATACTGACCATCAATCAGCACAGAGAACAAGGAAAGATCAACAAAAACAGTCCAGCAGGGACCACAACACACTGTACCATCACATCACTCACTGACAAAAGCCCACAGCCTCCTACATCCATCAAGAAACTCTATTCTCTCACTTCTCACTTCCTCCTGTTGCTCCATCTATCCTTGATTCTTTCCCTCTCCCTATCCAGAATCTTTTTTTTTTGGTGATATTTTTCCTCTTGTTTTCCCCCCCCATCCATCACTGTCGCTACGGCTGATGTTAACAAGTCACTTTTGAGTAATTTATATCTTCTCCGAGTCATTACACCTCAACCTCAGAATCAAAACTCAGCGGAGGTCCTCTGGCAGACGCACAGCCAACGCCGGTGATGAAAGAGAACACGAGATATTTGAGGTCACATCTGAGAAAGTTAAATTGAATAACCACAGACTGTGTTCTCTGTAAACACGGACATGTTGCCACATTGCAAAATGTGCATTGACGGCGTGCTGCTTCTAACACGTCTGAGAGCATTCGGTGAGGAACAAAGTATCATGGCCGTGTTATGTTCCTGATTCAGGCTTTGACTGAAACACCTTCCGCCCACTTCATGTCTGGGTTTCCCCCATGTGGGTAAGTGGCCACCTGCAAAGTTTATGGACCTTCACAAAATGGAAACCTCAACTAATGACTTGCAAAAGACATTAAATGCAACATGATTTGTTGCAGCCAAAGACTGAGGGTAATAACTCAAATCATGTGACTCTCAAGGACTTTGAGTTCCAACTAAATAAGACAGCAGAGATAGTGATAAAAAAACACAAAGGCTGGTGCTCACTAGGGGATTTCCAACTCTTAACCGATTTAAAAAACATGGGAGACCACAGACTTTATGACAAATTGAACTGCTTTTTCAGTTTCGTAATATAATACATATATCATACATATTTATGATTCGCGATCAATCAGTAGTATTTAGATTATTTTATAAACCCCTCACACTGTCCCCCACTCCGACCAAGCCCGATTATCATACAGTGTGCACCAGCCCAAAGACATATTCATGCAAAAGAATTGGTTCTATTGGCATTGGAACCAGAATTGGAATCTGCAGTGAAAGGGTTTATATTTCCTTTTTTATGATAGAAAAAAAAACTGCAATCCGAGTCAAACCAAAATTTTACTTGGATCCCATTTTGGGACTTTTTTATAATAATGAAACATTTGAGATGGAGGCAGGATCTTTTTCAGCCTGTGAAGGGGGACAGGCCAGAAAAAGTTTTGCAAATTCCAAATCCAATACAATTGAAGTAAAGGGCGACCACAGCTTTGAGTCAAATTTAAGTGCTGGGTTTTATGAACCCTTGGATGACACCACAGGAGCAGTTTGGAGGCATATTAGGTTTTTCTCAGTTGTTTTTTACGTTTGAAGAATCGGTCGCCAGTTACTTCAATTGTATTGGATTTGGCTGCAATGCTGTTTACCCCTGAAACTCCAAAAGTGTTTTGTGGACTCAAACACTTCACCCACCCCTCCATCGGCATAGTGGAGAGTAGATAATGAGTGAATTTCCGTTTTTGGGTGAACTATCCCTTCAATATTAATTCTAGTCAAATTGTGCAAATAAAAACATTGGTATACCAGTTAAATATTTACAAATGTTATCTGGTAATATCACTGCATGTCCTTTATTTCTTGTCTTTCACACTGTGAGGTTATTGATGATGAGAATGCCTTCAAACTTATTTTTGTTGTAGTCCTTGGCCTTCAAGAAGATGAGGCCTAAACCTGGCTTCTCATCACTTGAACCCACCGAAAGCCGGCATCATTTTAAAAAGCAGCATTGTCAGGTAAATGTGTCTTTATAGAAACTGTACCTGCAATACTCAAAGAGCATCAACAACATCTTAACCCTATTCAGTATGTGGTGTTGATTGTAGCTGGAGGTAAGCTGACACACCAAATTCAAATTCCCGAAAAAAAAAGAAAATCCCCAATTTAAATATTTGAATTGCAGGCAATTTTAGCTTTTAGTGGATTTAAGTTAAAATGAGTCTTCATTAAAATAAACAAGTTTTTAATGCAGTTGGTTTCATCAAATGAGCTCTTGAGGTTAACAGTGTACTGTAAATCTGTCATTTAAATGTATCACTGTAGGTTCAAGCAGATAATAAATGACAATGCGATGACAACCATCTAAAATAATACTATCATATTTTACCTAAAAAAAGTATAATAATAATCGGGAAAATCCATTTCCATTAGTTTCCTTCTTTCTTGAATAATATAATAACAAACAGGCCCAAATTCTGATTTGCCCTCTTTAGTCAAACCTCCTTATTTTCCAAATTCTGTTCTCAAAGAAAACTAAACACAGTCTGAGCACCTGCGAGCCCTTGAGTTGTGGCTTGTTCCTTTAGCGCTGGCTGGTTAAAAATGCAGGAAGGTCTCTGATAGGTTACCTGATCTGCTGGATCATAGTTACAGCCCCGCATTGTCCTGATCGAGGCAGGAAAGACACACACACCTACTGTATTAAACGGGTTCAATTTCCACAGACGTGCAACACACACACACACACAAACACACACACACATTATTTTCCACATTTTCCAGCTATGTGGAGACAGATTCAATCACGCCCATTTAGAAGCTGTCCTTTACTTTGACTGACAAATAAGTACACCTCCACTTTCTCGTTCCCTCGCTCACAGTGCCTGCTCTGTTCAGCAGCCAGTCCACGCTCAGTCCCGTCCTGATGTGAATTGCTTTTAGAGACAAGTGTCTGGGAGATGAAGCTGCTCCTCGGGTCCGGGACACACCGGCCTGTCTCTGGGGAAGAGGACTACTGTACCAATCACTGTCATTTATGATGAAACCTACCACACACACACACACAGGGAGGAGGGTGTATGCTGGGCCAATAGTCATGAGTTGGACAAAAAGCATCAAACATGTTGCTCTTGAGCAATTTTAAATGAGATGAGAGAAAGCTGAATCAAACTGCCGAGGGGGAGATGAAGTAATAATGATTGGATGGAAGGAATGAGGTGAAAAGAGAGATCCTCTGCTCTCTGACTGACGGAGAGCAGAGGAATGCAGAACCATGGCTGGCCTCGTGCTCACTCAGTATCTCTACCCATCCTCTGTTCTGCCCACTTATTCCAGGAAACCTTAGCCGTTCCCAAGTGGGGAGAAAATGTCAATTGCAGGAAAAAACTACAGATTGGGGATGAGAGTTTAGTAATCAGCAAAGTCAGCATGTGTGTGACTGTGTGTGTGTTAGTGTGTGTGTGTGTGTGACTGTATGAGTGGACTGCTGTAGCCTAGGAGAAGTGACGACAGGGCAGGTCGCAGAACACACTGAGTCAGGAGCACTACTGTACTGTCAAACAGTATCTTGTCATGCACCCATATGTTAATGCATAAACATATTAACAGACAGATAACATACACGGGCATCATTTCCACTTTGGCAGAGAAATCTCTCAACAACAACGGAACCATCGTCTTAGCCGTCGGTGAAGGTGGACACTGATATCTCTCCCTGACATGTTTCAGAATCACAAGGTCGGTTTCTTTTCAAAGAGCGGTCCAACATGATGAAACATCTCATAACCTGTCTTCAACCAACACACTCTAAAAGAATTAAGTTGTACATGTCTCCATTTAAATACAAAAAACCCCCCTGAAAACATCGACCCTAGTGTCTTACTGGCTAAAATCCACGGCCCCATTGAACAACTGTGTTTCGGAAAGGTTTTGTAATAACTGTACATCTCCACTTCCTCCGACAACCCAGAAATGAAGCCCAAAAAACAGTATCCAGGTTCCTATAGATACACATGCTCACCAAGCTCAGTCTCAGCGGTCAAGCGTCATGTTACATTCTGTTTTTATATCATCAAATAACTAATTAAAACCAAACTTAACCGAAAAAAATAATTATTTGATGTTTACTTTCACTTTTTAGTCCGGTCCATGTCCCGTCCACTAACAGGGAGGAGGATGGATTTATGACCTATACTAAAGCCAGCCACCAGGGGGCCATCGAGGTGCTTTGGCTTCAATGTTTGGAAACTGTCATGTCTTCCATCTTTATACACAGTGACTGTACCCGGTAACTCTGGTCCCGAGCATATTCACGACTTATTACCACAACCGATATAACAAGCACAACATGACATGAGTCGAAAAATCTGAGAAGCAAAAATATAGAGATCCATTACATACTAGAAAGCAGGTTGTAGATTATTGTTTTGAAATAATGTCTTTATTATATAAATATTATATTTTATTATTACACATTATGTGGCCACTCTGGAATTAAATTAATGGAAATCTGTGGTAGAGACGGAGAACTTTAAGCCCTCGAGGCCCCGAATTACCAGAATTTATCAAAAGTGCGAACAAAGGCGACGTCATAGTGAACCACAGCCTGCAGAACCCTTTTATCTCCCTCTCTCTCTTTCAGGGGGTTATCGGAGGGCAAATCATAAACTGATGAGGTAACACGTGTCCTGATCTTGCCATAAAGTTACACGTACCACAAAAGGACACACACATTTATTCACACGTGATCTCAGTTGGACACACAAGCACAAACAAGCACACACATAAAAAACACCACCCACTGAAAAGCAATTCTTTTAAGTATGATGTATTCAGCGAACTGCGAGGGCCAAAATTCCTTGCACATGTATGGACAATTAGGCCTAATTTTGGCCCAAATTGCTTCCTGTAATGATGAGTGGACATAGTTAGCGGGCCGCTCTCAAACTGCCGAACACAAAGAGATCTAAAGTATCAGTTCCAGGTCCAGAGTGTGATGGAGAAAAATGCTAAATGATCTCCATCGCCCCCCCACCACCTCACACACACACACACACAGATGCACACCTCCAAATCCCAGCATGCAACGCACCTCCATTCCTAACAGCAGTGATAAAATCATAAGAGTCATAGAGTTGAAAAAACATATTCAAAGATGAAGAACAAAAGCTGCCAGCTTTCTCCAGCCTTCTGACCGACCCGCCCACACGTGGAAGCCCCCTGGTGGGCTCACGGCTGCACAGTTTCCCCTTAAGTTCCTGATGTTGTGTATCTGCCAACAAATGTAATGCACTGGAGGTCCTTGCATGAGTGTTCTTGCGATGACCTCTTATCCTCTCACATATCTCAAGTATCTGTGCATGAAACCTGTTCATCAAGGCTACTTTTCCATGAACGGTCCACATGATAAACATCACTGTTAATGTGCCAGCATTAATCTAGCAGCAAATGTTCTCTGCTGACCCCAGACTACAGCCCGAAGGGCACTCGGAGAGCACATACCTCCGCCAGGGCTAATGCCCTATCGTGCCATGTTAAATCCTGGATCTGCCCATTTATCCAGATCCGCCCCAGAATTGGTTTCTTCATTGGGTAATGCCAGACCCCTCCAAAGCTTTTTGCTCTTAGTCAAACAAAGAGTTTAAACCAGGAAGCATACATACTACAATCCAATACATTTTATAATCAATGTAATGTCAGAGAAAGTGATTAAGACCCATAACATATTATGGCCCTTGATGGCTCCTGTTATTATTGCAGCGATCTACAGACATTTTCAGGCAGCCACATCCATATGAGGGTGTTTGTATCTTCACGAATGTTGGAGTGGCTCTGTGCATCAGGGGGAGTGTATTTGTGAGTGTTATCTGTGTGTAACTGGTGTGTGTGTGTGTGTGTCTGTGTTGTGCGATTGCACACTGACCTCTGTCTGCAGAGTGCTTGCACGTTGCTCCTTGGCGCTGAGTGATTCCTTGAGCACCTCGATGTGTTGCTTGCAGTCCGAGTTCTGATTGGTCAGTGTCTCTAGTTTGGTCTGCAGGGTCTGCATCTCTGTCTCCTTCCTGTTCAGCTCCTGCTTCTGCTGCTCTATCTGCCAATCACAGCCACACACACACATGAACACATTTGTTATGATATATCTTGTCCTCTTCCAGTGAACTGATACCTGCAGGTAACAAAAAACGTTCAAAAGAGAGAAAAAATACGTCTTTTCCCTTTCAGGCAAACACACTCACACACAAACACGCAAGCATTATAAAACCACACGTTGCCTTGAATACAACAAGAGGATTTAATGCACTATTTAATATAGTAGTGGGCAAAATTAATAAGTTAATAGTTACCTCATTTTCTATCTTTTGTCATTTAAAAAAAAGAAACTCTCAATATTTTCGATGCTGTGATACATTTTGTTAAAACTTCACTTGTATCATACATTTAGACATGAAATTGTGAATTGAGGTTAAAACATTGTAACATTGAATTATCACCCAGCCCTATCAGTCCTCACTCAGGGGAGTCCCAGGAATACTGTCTGTTCTGTGGACACACCAAGCCAAACAGCCACAGGGTAAAACATACATGCGGGCAGATAAAGTTATGGAGAGCAATATTACACTCACAAAGCTGAGAGATCAGATTGTTTTCAGAAGGGTCATACAGGACAGGACAGAGAACCACAAAGGAAATCAAAATGCACTAACAGAGGGAGGTTTTTCTGTGTGCTGAGGCTGGCTTTGTGCGGAAGATTGGCATCGGTCTACCGCTGCCAAAAATGCACAAAGCTGATGCGAGGAGAGATTTCTCTAATTGTGTGTGAGCAGGGTTCACCTCATAACAAGGGAATTCTGCTTGGACCAGAGCTTGGCCGAGCAAACCCTCAGTCAAAGAAGGAGAAAAGAACCCAAGAGAGCAGGGAGAAAAAGGGACAATAGGAGACGCAGGGGCCGAAAGGTGAAGTGGAGTCAAATGGGAACTCGGAGACTGGTGAGAGGATGGAAAGACAGTGAGGGAAAGAAGCGGGAAAATGGAGTGGGCAAAAAAATGTTGAAATAAGGAGGAGGGAACTCCAAGGATATCAGGCAAAATTGAGTAAATAATGAGAGACTAATGAGAGGGGTACTTCTGCTTGTTCTGTGATCCAAGGCTGTTGGGTAGGGTGGACGAAGCTGGGAGCTGGTCTGAAGGAAGACACACATGGGGACAAGGCCTGCTCCTAGAGAGACAAAGACAAGAAGACAGCAAGCCACTAAACTACAGCACACAGCCAGCAAGCGACACCTGCTCACCCCCATACCTGAGGCTTTTGATTTTTCACAAACATAAAGAAATGAGTTTCTGCCTAAATAAAGTCACCAGCTCGACTCAGAGGCCACTTTATGTGCTCGAGTGGTTCAAAGCCAACAGAGGAAACCAGAGAGGACAGCGACTCCTGTCCTCTCTGGTTTCCCTCTTATCACAGTTTCACCTCAACACCGGTCTCCACCACCGCTGAAAGACCAGGACCCTAAACGCTTCAAGGATATAGAATGAATCTGTCTTGTCTTCTCTGTGTTTCTGTGCGACTGTACGCAGAAAGACAAGAAACGGGCGAGTGAGCCAGGGGCCATCACCGTGATGCGTTATCGTCTCGGGGCGGCACAGGTGAGGAGAGAGCTCTGTCCTCTGTACGTTGTAAGCTCACATTCATCTCTCAGAGCCCCATTCATAAAAAAACATCTCTTTTATGATGGCATCAGGAAGTCCCCCCCCCCTCCCGATGCAATGACAAACGGGCCCTACAAAGAGCGCCATTAATGAGACATTTTCACATGGAGAGCTTCTGCCGTCATGGACACACAGCTAGAAACGCTGCGAAACCTGAAACCACCTTTTTTTACAACATAAATTCTGCAGGACCATATCCATAGTTTATTCTTATGTGTGCAGTGGTATGTCCCAATAAATAAAAACACTATGTAGCCTGGGACAGAGGAAATCGTAGTCAGGCATTTCTAAAGCTCTTTCTGCCAGCTAATGCTAGAGGAGTAAAAAGACACGCTGCACTGAAAGCTGATAGTGTTCCCTCCGAACGGTCAGCCATCACAGAGAGAAGCACAAGGCTTGGTCATCAAACAGGTAAAGTATGTAAAGCAGACAAGAACTGAGGAAATAGTTTTATAGGCGTAGGAGTTTTTGGTATTCAAGATCCAGTGGGTACGATTTTGGTGAAAGGGATCTATTGGCAGAAATTGAATATAAAATAATCCTAGTAATGTTTTCACTAGTGTTTTTCATCTAAATTGTACGAATTGTTGTTTTCTTTTCTCGAGACATGGAACCTTTATATTTAAATACTTTATATTTACATTGGGACCAGCGGGTCCTCTCTACGGAGGCGGCCATGTTTTTTACAATCGTCCAAACTGGACAAACTAAACACCTTTTGAGTTTTTATTCCAACTGAAGGCTGACACAAGTTCTCTTTCATGTTTGGAAGGGGAGGGTGAGGTGAGCGTTATTCAGGATCCGTACAGGATCCTGCAACATGCAACTTCACCACTAGATGTCACTAAATTCTAAACACTGAACCTTTAATGCAACACAGGAGTCTGAGTGCCTTGATGAAGCAAAAACACAACAAACTGCAACATATAGTCTGGCAGGAAGATGTATCCACTTTCATCTCCACTATCATGCAATAAAGCCATGCAACATGCACGTAACAGGTTCTCATGCAGTTGTTATTAAGGTATTAAGACAAACATGCATCATTGAGGTCATGCAACACGGCGGCGTCTCAAGTGACGAGCAGAGACATTCTACCTTAGTCTTCATGAATTTAGAATGGCTCTTGTAGACCTCCACATGCTTGACCTCATCCTGCCTGTCGTCAGGGTGCAGCAGGCCGCTGGTCTTCATCATCTGGACCTCATCCTCTAAGTCTCTGATGTTCCTCTCCAGGGATGAGATTTTGGTGTCCTGCACCAGCGACAGTAGGCAGGCAAAGAGTCAGGAAAGAGCTGACCATAGATGTAAGCTTTTAGGCTCACCTTAATGCTCTGTCATGTTGATCTATCAATTCCTCTTTCTAAAATGTCATGCACAAGAGGAGGGAAAGATGAGGCCAACAACCCTTTGTTGAGAAGAGAAAATATTGGCCCGGTCAAGTTGACACACAAATTTCCATTTGCTAATGGTGGTTGGATGGATTGTATACGAATTAGTTGAGAGGAATTTTAAGTACGATTATTACAGACAGCTTCTTTACCGAGGCATTAAAACAAACCCTGTCTAAACCTGAATGGATGCCAACACTAACTAAATGAGCTGCATCAAAACTAAACATAACTACTAACTATGGAGAATAATGACCTGACCCACTGACCTCTGAGTCACTTTGATAAGCATTTGGCATTTGGAAATATAAAAACAGCTAAATTAACTCTTTGCATCCTGTAAATAGATTAGAACCTATTAATGTATTGTCCTACATCTGACTAGAATGGCTGGAAAATTGGGGGAAATATCTAGGAAAGAGTTTGTGTGCAGCCAAGATGTTTTCCGATGCAGTATCTATGAGGGAATGGAAGGGTCTGTCACGGACAGGTCCTGAGGTTGTTTAGCTGCATGGGATCAGACATACGTTAAATGCTAAACCTTGGAAGAGAAGAGGAAGGTAATTGAATAAATGGAAACAGCCTGCATGATGCCATCAGCACAAACCACAGGCAGCATGTAAGCATCTGACCTCTATTACATCCCCTGACATCAGCCCTGCTGAGCACACAGGTTGTTACCATCCTAAACACACATAGAGCAGGCGAGCAGGAATCTATTCAACATCAACTGAATGCAAGGACATTGAATTTCAAAGTTTACCCAGAAAAAATTCAAATGTCAAGGTAGGGCATTCAGGCATGTAGGGGAATCGCTCCACCTTGAGCAAAGAGCACACATGCACGCACGAGACACAAATGACCACACACACTACGCTGCTCAATCACTTCCATGGCTTTAGGATGACTTCTGTATCATAAGCCAAGTCCTATGTTTAATAACTGATCGCTATCTCTTTCTGCTGTAAAGCGTGGAAAAAGAAAACATCACCCAGAGGAAGAGAAACAAGACAAATCCAATGAAAATACAGAAGAATACAATAGGAATACATGTAATGAAGGCTGCGGCTCAAAACCACTGAAACATAAACTCCTGTACACGATGGTGCTGCACTCCAACCAAGAAGGAATTTATAATGGGCACACAGGGAAGCAAAAGCGTTGTATACTTGCAGCCCATGCTGAGTTTACAGAAGAATCGAGAGGTGAGAACTCATTACTGTACCTGCCAGATAACGTCAGGATCAAAACAGAAAGGGTGGTTGGTGTTCTGCAATTACAAAGCGCAAATATACACAACTTAGAGGCAGCAGCAACACAAACTTGGAGAAACAGTGACAAGACACAGAACAACGATGGCAGGAGAACATCTCCTCGTCATCTTCAACATCACCCAGGAAAGTTCGCGCACATCTCCCACGTGTGATTCCTCCGACAATCTCCGTCTTGCATTTTCTAATGAATACAGTCAGATTGAAGTTTGCCTCTGTCATGCACTCACAACACTGTGGGCATCTCTGGCAAGCACATGTGCACTTTGTTAATGGGCAGACAAATAACAAAGTATGTGTGAAAAATAACTGTGGTTTCGCTGTAAAGGAGCCACATTTAGAACAAGCACTAAGCATGTGTGCGCGGGGGTGTGCACACAGACACATGTGGAGTCAACTGCATTTTTCACAGCTTTAACGACTTCAAAGGGCCGAGATGAGAGTGAAAGCTTCCATATGTGACATTTGAAACAAATTGAATAAGTGCTCAACTCGGCGTGGGCCAATAATGGACTTAACTTGGGCACGGCCGCCACGCAGACACCAGGCAACAATAAGGCAGTGTTCCTCCGATTATTCCTACATGTATGCTTTTGTCTGCGTTTACAGCCGAGCCAGGTCCACTGCTACTGCTCACATTACACCAGTGCTCATCTATAATTGAAGTTTTGTTGGTATGAAGCTGATATCAAACTACATCAGAAAGCTGAGGGAACAAACTTCACCTGCACCTTCACCAGGTCACAACTAGTTTTTATTAGAATACAC
Organism: Hippoglossus hippoglossus; assembly: GCF_009819705.1. Lineage (NCBI taxonomy): Eukaryota > Metazoa > Chordata > Actinopteri > Pleuronectiformes > Pleuronectidae > Hippoglossus > Hippoglossus hippoglossus. Next base: position 17,359,103 of record NC_047157.1, read on the forward strand.
CAATCACAGCTTAAACTCGCTGATCGGACAATGTCTTTGTAGATAAACTGGCAAACACGGCTGATGTTATATAAAGCCTGACATATATGAAGCTGAGCTCTGATCTGCTGCAGCATCACACACTCATCATACAGCAGGTTATTACTTAAATTGCTTCCTGCTCCTCTTTATTGCACAATCGCTGGAAGTCCTACCTTCATATCAATGACAGTCTGCAGAGCCCTGGTCTTGGCCGGATCGGCCTGGAGCTGGTTCCGACGATGGAGCTCCTGGGGGGGGACCCGGTAAAAATAAGCCTGTCGGCCCATCATCTTTGATCCTGACTATCACCCACAGCGTCAGAGCCACAACACTGAGCAGACCGACTCTTCACGGTTTCTATTTGTCCTTTTGTCCTTTGTTAAATATTGCTACGATATCCCAAACCGCACAGCCTTAAAACCAACTTTTCCTATGATCTGATCTTTAAGCTGGTTTTCTAGTTTGGTTTGCTCTCCTGCAGAATTCTGCTGGTATCTCTTTCCCTGCCCTCTCTCTTCTTTCTGTCTTTCCGTCTCTATTCGTTAACAGGTAGAAAGTTGCACTCAGCTACAGGTCGTATCAATCCATCACTCTTTCGCTCTGATTCTTTCTATTTCCTATCTCTCACTTGTTTTTCCCTGTCTCTCTCACGGACGTCTCTGGCACGCTAAAGCTCTTGCTTAGCAACACTTACTGCCAGCACATGCGCTCACCTTCTTCTATCAATAATTAATGGTAGAGCTCTGACCTACAACTACGTCTACACAACAGCGCACACACACAGACACACTTTTGTGTTAGTGGGCATGCAGATAAACACACATACGTACTTGTTGAAAAAGATAATTCTTTGTGTTGTTGATGTTAAGTCCATTTGAGAGTGGAAAAAACATTGTAATCTAATGATTTATTTCTCAGTATTTAACAACTGGACTGGCTGTTGCCTGCGTGTGTTCTGTTGTTGCACCATCTTGTGTCTGATCACGTATACATGAGATAGACTAAATATTAAAATTTTAATATCTAATACAAAGATACTGATACAGCTAAATCAACACTTTTCTAAACCATAGACGTGTCTCCGCTTCTTCCCACTCACACAAAAGCGAATCCTAATTGTCCAGGATACGGGTGCTGCCATCTTGCCCGTCTGACATAGTTTGGGGCCAGAATCTTTGCAGTAGCGATTGTGAAGTGGAGCCACGGTATCGACCAATCGAGAGCCATTCTCAGTTGTCAATCATGACATTTCTCTTGGACATATAAGAACTAGCGTTGACACGTTTTTAAAAAATCGAGTTTGGACGAATTTGACATGACACACAATTAGATCGATATATTCAAAGCCTCCCCACTCCATGATCGCAGTCAGAAGATGTTGAACAATAAAATATAGATATATAAATACTTCCACACACTCTCTCTCAGATTCTTTGGTGTCATGATTCATAGAAAACACAGAAAACATCACCGGCTTAATTTACAAATAGCTAGAGAGGGCGGGCGACAGTGAGCGCCCTCTGCTGGATCAGGAGGCAAACTACTTCAGTCTGATGCTGGTCTTTACTCTATATTATGAATTCGAACCGGTCGAATATGAGCTAACCTAAAATGACAGAAACCATTTTGGGGAAAAAATACTTAAACATATAATTTGACAGGAGATGGGGTTTATGACCTGTACTGCAGCCAGCCACCAGGGGGAGATCAAGATGGTTTGGATTCACATTTGGGAAGCTACGATGTTGAATATCTTTTTATAGAGACCTTGCACCGCTCTGTGTAGTTTTTTAAACCTTTAATCAAATAGTGAATTATCACTGAGAGCAGTGTTCTTTTTTTACAAACGCTTTGTTCACACCCACGCAACCACATACATTCACTCACACCCAGACGCCACCCAGCACGACCAGTCTAATCTGCTGGCCACTAAGCAGCTACACTGGAGCAGCTGAGGGTAAGGGGAACCTCAGTTGTGGTAACGAGGGAGTGGTCCTTGCTCAGGGGCACATCGGTGGTGCCGAGCGATGGCCCCACCCAGATTTATCTGCTTGTCAAAGGTCACATCCCACCACCTCCAATTTCACAGAGTAGTCATCACAGGGTTATTGCATTGGATTGCCCACTGCTACAGTGAATGCATAGGATTATAACACACACATCTATAAATGTAATTATAACTTATGAGAGAAATCGTACCCCCATACCACAATGGTTAAAAAAAAATCATATTGAAGTGCATAGAGCAATTAAATTACATAGGATCTCAAGAATCTATGTTATTTTGAACCTCAAATGGAAATGAATAGCTTTGAGTAGCATTGAAAAATGAGGAAAACTGCCTCTTTCACCAGTGAGACACAGATACACAGAGCAAAGTCACAGATGAGTTAAAGGGAGAAAAACTCAAATACTATCAAAGTCAAACATGGAGAAATGAAAGACAGTCAGTGGGAAGAGAGAAGCCACCAAATCAGACAGAAACCACATGGAGATGTTCATATTGAGGGAGTTCATCAGGCAGTCAGAGGAAGAAAGACGACTTGAGATACAGGGAGAGCCAACAGGTTGTCATGGCGTCCCATTTGTCCCAGTTCTTGATGTGTTCAGAGAGAAATCAAAGGCTTTATCATCTGGTCCATCAGCACATTTGCATGCACATTCATATTCCACTATCATTCAGAATTTGGTATCAGGTCATGTCAACAGCATATTCTACTTGGATACTTTGTTGTTTTAAGACATGTGACATATGCCGATATTATTCGAGTTTATGGAGCGTTCTTTTGACATTATTTCTGATACGTGTGTCAATTGGGATTTTTGGCACAAGTGGCTCCACTCAATAATCTGCACAACTGCATGTGAACGGTACTT
>NC_047157.1:17369500-17437000 GCF_009819705.1 Hippoglossus hippoglossus
AGAATTGAATACGTTATATATGTGTGTGTGTACTGTACATTAATACATTTGTGTGTCACATTGTTTTTCTGTATGAAGTGATATTAAACATAGACAGATTGTGTGAATTAAAATTCAAGGGAGCGATCACGAGTTCAGCGTTTTTTAATATCACCACAGGCTACATATGAGGGCTGGAGGACACGTCACGATTTAATGGATTCTATCATTTGAGTAATGGCAGCTGTTTAGACCGACCAGGCCTCAAGATTTTTATTCTATTGTATCGGCTTGACCTCTCACCCCTTCTGCTGTGGGTCTTGTGTGTCGCCAGTTTGTCAACTTTGTGCTGACGCTATATGACCAAATTTAAGCTCTTGTTTGGATGATTCTCGAGTTTCGAGAATCGCTCTATTGTCAAAACTGGCTCGCTCCAGGAAACAAAATTTCGAATACAAATACTTTTTAATTGTTGCAAATTTCTCATCTGATTCCTGTTTTTCGTCCTATTAGAATTCAGTGCCAGTTTAAATCGCATTACGAAATGAACTAATTCTGCTCCAGTAAGGAAGGTATGTTGGGTTGCATGGTTATAAATCTACTGGTACGGCGCAGTAAGTGGTTTCAGTAGACGAAGGTCAAAGGAGATGGGGGTCAAGGTAAAAGACAGGACAAGAGAGTGTGGGAGAGACAAGTGAGCCGACTCTTGAAAAGCAGTATCTGTACAGGTCGGACGCTTGATGGAGCAGAACAGAGGAAAACACATCCATCTATCACAGACAGGGTCAAGTCAGGAGCGGCCTGCAGATACACACAGACATACCGGTATAACATTGACTGTCCGGCTCCTCCTAAATGCCGCAGATTCTAAGTAATTCAGGGGAAAAAAACATTTATGGTCTATAAATCTTACTGAATTCCATCTGGCAGCTTTGTGCTTGGTAAGATAGCGTGTGTCTCTTTTTGTGTAGCTGTGAAGAAGAGAACGGTGAGTGCTAAGGCAGATCATCGCACAATTTTGTATATAATTGTGTTTGTTAAATTGCAATTTGTAAATTAACTCTTTGAAAGAGCAAAGTTGTTCTGGTTTAACTTTCAATTTTTGGAAGGTGTGTGTGTGTGTGTGTGTGTGTGTGTGTGTGTGTGTGTGTGTGTGTGTGTGTGTGTGTGTGTGTGTGTGTGTGTGTGTGTGTGTGTGAGAGCCACAGTGTCTAAAATACAAATAGAAATGAAGAGGTGGCTCCTTGGTTACAGGAGAAAGGAGTCAGATGAACGAGTGCAGATAAGAAGTTTTTGCATGTTTGTGAGAGAGAGACAAAGCGATGAAGAAGAGAGAGACAAAGCGATGAAGACACTCAACAGAAGCTGTGAAGGTTGTATAGAGTGAAGGGGTAAAACGCCACACAGACCAATGCAGAAACAGAATGCCGGAAAGACAGAAAACATGAAAACAGAGAAAGAAAGAGCAGATACCCACGGTGAGACAGGCAGACGGGTGATGCCTCAGACTGAGTGGGCCAGACTCCAGGGAGAGGCAGCACAGGACATACATGGCGCACTCTCCCTTCAGGAGGAGCTGTGAGCTTTTTTAGAATCTAACATTTAGACTGGCTGCCACTAGAGCATGTTCCCATGGAAACGCAGACAGCTCCGAGCCTGGCGAACGTCTTTACAAATGAACTACACAGAAACCTTTCTGTGCAACCTTGGAAGACAGGGACAAAAGGTATGATGTTGCAGAGGAGTGAGGTGGGTCGAGACAAAAAGTCAGTGTGAGAATACCAATCGGAGGGTTTCATTTCAAGCTGAAATTCAACTGTATTTTGAAATGTGTGACGTCTTCTCGAATAAAGACGATGTGTTGAAGTGACGGTTGAAACTGTATTTTGTTAACATCCATTTAAAAATTGGCCTCGACGTGGACATGCTTTTTTGAAAGAAATTCTATGATCAGTAACTTTTCTCACCTGCGGATCCTCTTGGTTCGTCCTGTATTGGTCCTTCGGCACTGCGGTCCTCAACCCCTCATCCCGCCTCACCCCCTTGTCTCTCTTCACGTCAGGGCTCCAGAAGTTGACGCTGTTCACGCCGGGGCCCGTCTTTCCATCCCTCCCTCCATCCATCTCTCGCCTCAGGTTGTCGTTCTCCCTCTGCAGCTCCCTCAGCTGATTCTGGAGATCAAATGAGGAAGCCTCTCCCCGTCCAGCAGAATCCAGATGTCTCCCAGACTGGCGCCGCAGACTGGCCGTCCCTGTGGGAAGCAAGGTGTGGTCTCCGTACTGGTCTGACGGCTGATGCAGCCCAGAGGAGGTGATGTTTGGGCTGCTGCCCATGCCTGTCATCCGAGCAGTGTAGGAGGAGCGGCTGGTGCTCCTGCCGAGCGTCATGGTACCTTTGGGATACCCACCAGGGGGTTCCAAGGAGTCCCGCTCATTGGGATACATGGTGCCTGAGGTGGCATAGGCAGCACTCAAGGACTGGATATTCTCCATAGACAGGGTTTTACCACCTGGTGCTGTCGCTGAACCACGAGCTGCTTCTTTGTCTGCTACTATGGCAGGTTTGCTCTTTGAACCAGGCCTCGCCACCAACCGTTGACCTCCTGCAGGTTTAGGTGCTGGTGCAGGCCCACCTCCTGACACAGATCCAGGCTCTAGCCCTGAGCGGCAGCCTGGTGTTGAGATCGTAGCCTGTTTGCCTTTCCCCTGTTTGGGGGATCTCGAGAAGCGTGAATGAGATGCGCTGGCCTCAGTCTGCCCAGCAGTCTTTGGGCCAGCAGACAGCCTGCTCTGTGAGGGCTTGGCTCTAATATTCAAAGGCATTTTTTTATATGGCAAAAGTTGACTTCTGAAAGGAAAATGTTATGGTTGGGAATATTTTCATATGGTTTGGGACTAAGGCCACCTCTCAGCCTCCTAGTTTTTCCCTGTCCATCATTGATTGTTTAGGGCTTGAGGCTGAGTCTTAAGTAGTCCTATTGGAAGAAAGTAGCAGTGACTGTTGGCTACAGGGCTCCCAGACACAGAGGCCAAAGTTCTTGTGTTTCCAGCTACAGTGCAGGACATCATGGATTCTAGACGGGGGGGGGGGGGGGGGGGGGGGGGGGGGGGGGGGGGTAAATACAAACATTGGGAAAGAGAAAAATCACAAAACATGTTTATTCTTTAAAAAATTACTTCAGCAGTACAAAAATAATTCAAAAGAAAAAACTGTCAAAGAGTGATAATTCTAATCACAAACTAAAAGACTTTCTAGAGATAAAGATACCAAACTGATAATAAAAAGTGTGGGTTAAGGTTGGGAAGCACTAATCACAGGGACACATGCGGGTGAGAGTGACGGGAGGACAGGACACAAAAGCCTCTATAGTAAAAATGCTGCAGACATGTGGTACAGCATACTACCGGCCACTCTTGGGCCTTTCTCATGATGCTTAAAACACCTATAACGCAGCCTCAGTCACCACAGTAGATGGTGAAAGGGAAAAAAGGTGAGGGACGACAGGACCACTTCAGCACCATGGACAGCACTAGATGAAGCACATGGAGTCTAAAAGAGAAAATGTGTTCTTGGCAACACCCAATGGAGGAACGTGGAGGGAGTTTGAAGATCAGTCTGTATTATCTTGTATCCCCACAGGGCACAGGCACATTCATCATCAGTCTCCATCAGGCTGTAAGACCTATCAGTACCTGAGGCTTCAGCTAAAAATAGAGGACGGAAATAGGCAAATGGAATTTAGTCTCAATTATAATTGGAAGGTGCATAATGTTGAGACGGTGCCCATATAAAGGCCAAATCTGTATATATTATATTACATCTCTATATCATATTGAATGGAATAGGGTCATTTGTTGTCTTTGATGTGTAAAGAGCCAAACATGGAACATATCCTCAGGGAATCAAAGTAAGCACAACCTAGTCTGTGATGGACCAGATATTAGAGACTGTCTGCAAAGCAGAGGCAAATCCAAATTATAATCCCTCCTCTAATCCAAGAGGATTGGGTGCTGGGAGCCACTGTACAGGATTCAACTGAGAGATTGGTTAAGTCTGCTTGTCAGTCATAACATATCTGTCAATCCCTTTTCCATCATTGTTTGAGACAATGAATTCAGCCTTATGTGAGCCAGCGATGGAGCCAGCAATCCCGTGTGTAGGCCTTTCATTTCTTTGTACATGAGATGTGAAATTTACACCTAAAGTGAAAGACATGATGATCCCAATAAAACAACAACAGATAAAGCTTTTAAAACAAGGACACATGTTAGCCTGCTGCTGCTGAAGCTCTGTGCATCACTTGCGTTAAGATGGAGATGTGATAAAGCTGTGTAGCTGGTCTGTTTCCATGGGTGCGCGCCAGGTTTACGCAGCTGTATGTCAAACCATACGGACAGAGGGAGGGAACCGAAAAAAGGAAAGGCAGAAATAAAATGCCACAAGTAGTAACCCCCGCACTTCATACCGGTGCCCAAGCCTCTGCACTTACTTGTGAGCTGGCAGCCAGCTGTTGCCGCGAGGAGAGAAGTGGAGTCACCACCCGGACTGCAACGGAACCAGTAGTCGCTGACGTGCGCAATGATATGTAGTCCATAGGATCCTCTGTGCTCAACATGCCTCCGGTCCAAACTGTCATTTAGTCCTCACTGTGGCTCATGGGTGGCACGAGTACGACGCTGGTCGTGCATGTGACTGCGCAGCCCGGACACAGACGCCGGAATAACTCTACTACGACCACGGCATGAAGGATTAGTTTCTTGCTCATATGCGCACGGCTCCATGAGTTCGAGCCTGCGCCTTACATAATAATTAATCTGCCGGACAGCGCATTGATTCATTTGTTGAAATTGTGTCGCCGGAGTGATGCCACGGAGTCTGCGGCTGTGCGTAAAAACTTCGCTTCACCGGACAGGCGCCTCTCCATCACCGCTGGGTCTCCGCCGTCCCCCCCGTCCGAGCGCAGCGCGGGCTCTATGATGTCATCGGCTCAGCTCTCTCGTGATGACCTGTCCGGCCATCGGGTCCGCGTGGGCGCGCTCTCCCCCAAGCTGGCGTGTGCGCGACCTCCGTGGCGTGGCAGGGCAGCACCAACAGCAATGATGCAAACACCTGACATGAGCCTCAGTGAGGGATTTCACTGAGAGCCCCCACCCATAAAAAAAATCACGCAAATTCAAGCAATTAAATAAATTGAATTGTATTCCAATTTTTTTTCCCCCAATACAGATCAGACAACAGATATCCTGAGAGTCATCAGTAATTTAATCCCATGAAAGAGTTTGTTTCCTATATTAGATGTCCAGATGCAAATCCAAAGTTACACAACAGCAACTGTGGACCTGGGCCCCCAGATGGCTTACACGGATGTAATAATGCAGCACCTCTGGCCTTATTGTGGCCAGAACAAAGTTGCAATGTTGCTACGTGACCAACAACCTTTGGAAACCTAAATAAGGGAACAGCAACTGCTCCCTCTACAGTTATTTACTCAGAGAATCATAAGAACTATTTAGGGCAGAGGTTTCAGTTTCAGACAAAATGGTGTTTGCTAGTATTACTTCCCACATCATGAGACGAAACACGAAGCTGGGACTGAAGGCTAAAATACATGTAGGCTACAGAACAAACGACAGTACTGTCGACAACAGGTGTTGTGTGTATTTGTCTGGTTACGTTTGTAGCTTGCAATGTATTTATTATTTTACTAAATTAGTTTGACGGCACTGACCTTAGGGAGAATGATTCTGCTTTTATTTCAACTCCTCATCCCAAACACCTGTTCTTGCATGTTACTGTAAATGTAACTTTGCTGATGACATTGTTAGTCATCTTTGACCTGAAGGAGACAATCACTTCATTCATTTGCTCCCCAAGAGCTAATCAAAGAGAAGTGGAATTTGGACATCGTGGTGTGAACAGACAGAAAAGTCTGTCCTTGAAGTACAAATAAAACTATAAATTAAATAGAGCTACCAGAGTGAAATTAGTATAAATTTATTTGCATTGTGGAATATAAAAGTCTCATTACAAGACAAGGACTAACTCATTAAACAAAAAGTAAAGCAAATTCAGGAATGGATAAAATAAAGAATTCATAACAATGACAAATTATAAAAAAAATAAAATAAAACAATTGAAATCCTAAATCAAAATCAAACACTCTTGCAAACAAAGAAAAGTAAAATATTGGCATGGAAGAGCTACTACATTTCAATTCAAATGGTAATTAACATGTTAAAAATATAATTATGTACAGTATGTCACATCATCAATCACTTTCCACTAAAGGGCTCACCATCAGCTGTTATGGAGTCAAATAAAACTCTCACTCATGTTGTTGTCATATAATTTGAGGTTATCCGACGACAAAGCCATTCTCATTTCATTCCAGAAAAGGGGTTGAGCCTTTGGGTTTTTTGGCCAGGTCAACACAGACTTTCTACACAACCTCTTCCTCAGCTCGAGGTACTTCAGTTTGGGAAACATCTCATCCAACAGAACCAGCACGGCTGTGTCTACCTTGTTTGGATAAAATCAGAGAACATTTTGTGTTATGTACCCATGCTCAGTCTCACCACTTCCACAAAATGCACATGAAAGTGAAATGACATTTTACTGACCTTTTCATCCAGGAGCCGCTGCTGTACCATGTAGAAAGCCTGGCGGATCACACCATTCACTGTATCACCACCGTCAGAGCCGCTGGACAGCACAAACACCGTCTTCACACTGTTGTGGACAGCGCTGTGTAGATTCTCAATACACGACAGCCCAGGAATCCAATCCCTCTCTTCCAAACAGAGACTGAACCTCCTGTGACCAAAGTTCTCCAGATGGACAGTTAACTCGTTGTAGACCCAATCCCTCATCGCCTGGTTGCTGGTGTCGAACACCACAAAAGCATCATAGCGGTTCTCTGAATCAGTACCAGCCAGCTGGGTATATCCTTTATGCCCTGCCCAAAGCACCTGTAAGCAATACCACATGTCCCAGCCATAGAGATGCTTCAGCAGGGGCAGAACAGTGAATGTCACAGCCAAGAGGGAACAGATGAGGAAAGCTAAGCTGCCATATGTGTCCTGGCAGGAATGCTGGTCCATTGATAGTATACTCTGGCCCTGCTTGGACTCTGGGAATCCACAATTTATTTGTGTGACATGAGGAATCTGGACCGGAGTTGTGCGCAAGAAGTCCACAAACCAAGATGTATCACAATCACATTTAAAGGGGTTGTGATGTAGGGTGAGTTGCTTAAGGCCACTACCATTGGTAAAAGGGGTGGGTAGATACTGATGGTCCAGCTCCTTGATCTGATTGTGGTTGAGATACAGATAGTGCAAGGATTTTAACTCTTTGAAGAATGACTGATGGATATGACTCAAGTGATTGTGACTGAGGTCCAAGAGAGAAAGATTAGCTCCAAATTCTATGTGTTTATGGGACAAATGATACAGGCTATTTTCACTGAGGTCCAGGTGACACAAATTGCCTAGTGCTGTGAGGTTGTGCCATGGGAAATAGTCAAGCTGATTCTTGCTGATAATGAGGACTTCAATGCTTCCTGGGAGGTTGTACAGAATGTCCTGTGAGATTGAGGTCAGGTTGTTGTTGGAGATGTCCAGGTAGATGAGGCTTGTCAGGTTTTGGAAGAAATGGGTGTACTGGTTGCTGTCAGATTCCCACATAACATTGAGGTGATTTCCAGAGAAGTACAGGTACTTCACAGAGCTGCTGATCAGTCCTTGACTTATTCTCATCCCAATGGCATTGTTGGCAAGACTTAGGACCTCCAAGTGGGTCAGGTCACGGAGGAACTTAAAACTATGGCCCATGCCCCTCATTCTGAAGTGAAAATCATTGTTACTAACATCTAATACCCTGAGAGTACTTTTTAGCTCACTGAAAGCACTAGAATAATAAAGATCAAGCCTATTGTATGACAAATCAAGAAAAACTAACTTTTTTGTGCTGTTAAACTGCCCACCCATCAGTGCCTGGTTCATGTAGTTGAAGGAGAGATCCAAACAAACAGCATTTTCCATGCCTAGTAACACATCTTTGTTAACAGACATAATGTCATTTTGAGACAGGTCAACTGTTAATTCATTTTCACAGAAACGAGCTCTAAAGTCAAATAGTGATGAATTGTGTGGCACATTGTCCTTGTTCTTTCCCAGCCCATTTGATTGGCTGGGTTCCCAGATCTCATTTCCTGATGGGACTTCACGATTACGTACAATAATGGGTTGGTCCTGGAAATTGTGTGTACATAAACTCTGGTTCTGACAGCTTTTCTGTGCCACAATCTCAGATAGTGGACTCGAGCTGCAAGGGAGGAATGAAAGCATGTTTTGGGAGATGTCGACATTAATGAGAGATGGTAACTGTGTCAGAGCTGTCATGTTACAATTAGTAATAAAGTTCATTCTCAGTTCCAGTTTCGTTAGATTTTTAAGCTCGGCCAGAACATCCAGGCTGCTAAGAGAAAGCTCGTGGAAAAAGTTACCACTCAGAAGTAGACTTCTTAGACCAGATATATTGCCAATATATGGGGAGAGGGTCAGCCGGTCAAATGTCACCAGCGGCTCATAGTTGTAGATAAGGCTAATCCAAGTGAGGCCCTTCAGATCTGCAAAGAAGGTGCCATTTTGCATAGCTAATGCAAGGAGGTTGTCAGAGAGGTCCAAACTCTTTAAATTCTTCAAAGGTCTGAAAATACCCTCTGGAAATGTTTTCAAAGAGTTGCCCCTTAAACTTAGGTCGGTCATAGAGCTGCTCGCAGCATAGAATGAGTTTGAATACAGGGATAGAGGGTTATTATGTGGACAAGGAAAACAGGGCCTAGCTGCATGGTCACAACGCTGGCAGTTCCACGCCAAATCCAAACTCTTGAGCTTAGTGAGGTTTGCAAATGCTCCACCTAAAACCTCTGTGATTGCATTCTCTTTTAAATACAGATTCTCCAGTGAGGGTGGCAGTCCCTGAGGGATAGATGTCAAATTATTATACCCTAATGTAAGGGTTTGGAGTTTATGAAGCTGTCTGAAAACCGTCTCACTGATGTAAAAGGACTGGAAGCAAGGATTTGCATAATAGCAGTTCCTACTGAGGAAGAGCCCTTCCAGATGAGGAGTTTTCAAAGGTTTTGTAATTTGGAAGATGCAATTATTCTGTAGATCAAGAACCTTCAGGGTTTCAGGTAACCAGGGGATAGATGTGAGGCTATTTCCTGATAGATACAGAGATGTAAGTTTGTGTAGGCTTTTGAAGGCTTTATGGTGGATCTTCATGTTGCATGTCTCGTCATTTAAGGCTCTCAATCGACCTGGTTGGCAATTCCCTATTATTTTCAGAGTTTGAAGGTTTGGGACACCTACAAAAGCATCCCTCCCTACATGGTTTATCTTAGTCCAACTTAAATCCAGTGACAGTACAGTGTTAGACGTAATGGAGGGGACATCCTTGAGCGATCTGCCACAGCAGTCTACCGTGGTGGCATTCTCATCACTGTCACATGGGAAGAACTTGACATTTTGGGTCCTCACTAATGGAAGAAGCTGACCAATGATGAGGATACTTCTCAACACAGCCTGAGACAAAACAAGAAACCAAATTCATCTCAGTTGTTGTTGATAGCTCAGTAAATATAATCGGACGATTCTAAACAATATCACACTATCATACATTCAATCAATTGAATCCTAGAGTTAAAGTGGCTTCAAACAACTGCAAATTAAATCACTTTGGCTTTTTCAAACCTTTCTAATCAGCCTTGTCTGTCTTTTTCATGTAATAATGACAATATTTGTCTCAGTCAAAAGCGGTACATTACTGATGGTAGATAATTAGTCTCACTTACCATTGCAAGTAGCATGTATATAATTCTAATCAGGAGGCAGATGAAGCAGTCTCATATCCAGGTGCAAACAGAACAGATACAAAAGGGTGTCAAAAAGTCTGTTCAGTGACAAGAAACGGGATGTATTTATGTAGAAGTGAAAGCAAGTGTGAACACACATGAAAATGCAAAACAAGATCATGTGACCCGAGACAAATTTGTGAGGGCCATCAGATACAAAAAATATCTAAAAAGCAATGCAGTCATTTTAGAATCTATATGTGGTATAAATAAATATTTTTCACCCCAGTGGTGAAGAAAGTAGAATGACTTCATTGATTCCTTACATTTTCTAAATGTTTTAAGACATAATATAGCACTTCATCTTCTGCATCAAAGATCCTTCTATCAGAGCATGGTCGTGTATCCAAGAGTCATCCCACACTGGTAATATTTTCACAATCATTTTATTAAGTGCACTGAATCAGGAAATCCATGAAACAAAGAGAGAAAGTGATTTTTGTTTTCAAGCAGTAAAAGTGAACAGAGAGTGATTACCAAATTCCTTTCCCTTGTTAATGGAAACTCAAACAGAAAAAAAACCTTCATATTGTATTTAAAAACAGTAGCAAAAAAAAAATGCAGAATCAAAAGTGCCTGTATTCATGTATTGTGATAAAACAATTTTTTTCACAATAATTGAAAGTAATTGTGGCAATCATCATTGGACCACAGAGAATACAGGTACATGAACATGTAGTGTGTTCTGGTTGGACAGCACATTCAGAGCTTTGGCTTTGCAATGGACCCCACACTGTCTTGAAAACAGAAGCATCATACCCTTGACACACAGCAGTGTCCTGCTACCTTTTCCTGGCATCAACGACAGCACTAGTTCACTACCATACATTTGTCTGATATTTACTGTCACTGACTCAAGTGTTGAATTATCCATAGAGCGGAGTTCATGAAGCCGTCAGACTCGGCATCCACCTTGGAGAGAGAGTGGTTGTTCCCTTGGTACCACAGCAGCCTAAACAACACACGTCAGAGCACTTGTCAAACAATGCATATCTGAGTACTGTGCGTTATTGGTTATGTCAGACAAGATGCTTACCGGACTGGAACCTGCTTTGCTTTCAGCGCCCTGTAATACTCGATTCCCTGCTTGTTCGGAACACGCTTGTCATCTTCCCCCAGGAGAAGCAGAACCGGGGTCTGTACCTAAGAAAAGAGATCACCTTAGGTTACTACATTGTGTAACAACGCCAATGAAGTCACATATGCAGTCAAGGTGCAGGAATCCTCACCTGTGTCACGTGTTTAATGGGGGACTTGTTCAACATCTGTTCCCAAACAGTAGGGTCAGGTAAACAGTCTGTGCTGTAGTTGAAGCCAGCCGTGACCATGCACCTAGTTAATGTATGAAACAAAGTTAAAAAAAAGAAATCACTGAATGGTTTTGAGGGGAGGTCCCTGTTGGGTGTGTATTACTGAAAACATCCTTCCCTGACAACGAGACATACACATGCCCTTCACCACACTCACTTGCTTAGAGCTGCCAGGCCAGAATATCAGAGGTGACAATGATAAAACACCACACGTGTGTAGCTGTGCATGACTGACACAGCCATAAAACATGGGTAAAACATGTGGGGAAGAGACGTACCAGTCTGGGATGTCTGTGCTGCCAATCATCGAAGCCAAATTGATGACAGGGTTGCGAGCCACGCAGGCCTTGTAGAATGCTGGGTACTGGCCGATCAGATGACAGGCCAGGAAACCACCGTGGGAGCCTCCTGAAAGTGCCACTCTCTGCGCGTCAAATTCATCACCTTTCAGAACACTTTCAACAGCAAACTGTTCGGAGGCAAAACGTGGAAAACTTTTAATGAACAGAGGGACATAAGTCATTTTATGTTACTTTCAGAGCGTATCAAATTCATGACTTGTTAAACATTCTGTCCATTGTTTTAAAGTGATTTAAAAGTGTTTAGCGGGAAACAAGCCAGGAATGCAAACAAGGGGGGACTCATGTTTGACATGTACTTTGGCTTTTGTAACTGCGGAGACCTTTTACATGCACAAAATATATATAAAAGCCTTATATGGGCTCTTTTGTGGCGCTTTTTTGTTCTTACTTGAACATCTTTGACATCCTGGTTGCCAGCATTGCCGGGTAATGAGAGGATACTGTCCTGGCCATATCCAAGGGAGCCACGATAGTTCACTAGAATAAAAAAATAAAGCAAACCAAAAACACATTAATTTCTATGTATCATGGCTAGATATTGTGATGTATTCTTGAACAGATAAAAACACATTTATTAAAGCCGACAGGATCCTGAAAATCTAAGTGCGGCTGCTGGTTATACCCTGGGCCATGTGAAAAAACTAGGTTGAGAAATGAGTCATGCTTTTTGTGGTCTGACGACACACTTCTGCTCTGTAGTGAAAAGTACCCACTACAATTTCCTCATTTAAACTTCTAAAGAAAGTCTTTAGAGAAACCAGTAAAACAACTGTCACATACTACAAGCCATACAACAGCAGGTATGAAGTATTCATGTTGACAAAATCTAAGTTATCTAAGCCAGGATAGTTTTGCATTCGTAAATGTGCTGGCAAAACACCAACCTATAATTGGTTTTGCCTGTGAGCATTGAGCAGCATGTTCCTGAAGTATGTGAGAAAAGGTATATTAAATACTTTTTCTAGTCTGAAAAACCCTTGCAAATAAATTAAATTATTCAAACGTAACTAAAACATCTTCGTTCTACAGGACAGAGGAATGTGAATCTCTCTTTATCTTTGACACACAGAGTTTGTATTCTGTCAGTGGATGTCTGTCTTCTGAGCAGGTGTCAAACATGAACTCACCCAGCAGTACAGCAAAGCCCATCCTGCACAGCACAGAGGACGACAGAAGCCATTCGGCTACAATCACTGAGTGGGGACCCCCTAATGAAAAATAACAACAATACAGATTGACAGTTATTATTATCTTTTTTGCCTTAGTTCTGTGTAGCATGAATGTCACATTTATATTGTAAATGTAAATACTATACATTCAAATATATTAATTGTATAACAGCATTGGAAATCCCTGTTACAAAAGACCATCCTTGGTTGTAAGAGTTTGATTTAACATTTTGCCACTAAGGACACGATTGTCATAGCAACCACTGTTGCCTTTGCCAATCTTATCTGTAGAAGTAGCTCTTGAATGAGCAGAGACAAATCCCTACACTCACACAATCCTAAAATTAAACTCAGCATGGATTAATAGCTTGTTTCACAATGGAAGCATAATGATGATCAATGCAGAACATTAAACATGTAGTCGATACTGTGCGTCAATTTTGTTCATTTTGTTTACAGTAGAATCAAGTAATGGAAACAGAACCATGAAGAGAGGAACCAACCATGAGGAGTGACGATAAGAGGCAACTTCACTCCATCCTTCACCTCCTTTGGTTTGATCAACAAAGCTTCAAAGTCAAGGCCAGCTAGAATTAAAAAACAATTAGTTAGTCTTATTAATATTACATATATTGTTCTATTTGTCTCACAGTAAAACCAAAGTCTTTCAAACCCTTCATTAACTTTGGGACACATTTATTTTATCTGACTTAAATCTAACTGGGAGCTTTCACTTATAAACTTCTTTTATCCTTCTCTGGTAAGAGAAGTTGCAAACTGTTAACAGGTTTAACAAAGCAAACAAATGTGTTGATATATCTGTTCAACCCAGATCAGCTGAGGTTTGTTCTTTCTTAGAGGGAGGTGGCTGTTAGCTTTACTTGTATGTACCGGTATGTACTTCCTTACCAGTTTACTAGGGAAACCTTGGCAAAGTTAATGTAATTCAATTTGATAATTTTGTCATACCTCTACGATTTGAGGTCTCATACTCACAGTTTTTGTGGGTTCTGTCCGAAAGGTGTTTATCCAACTGATTATTTTTAGGCTATACATGTATAAGTTGGGGGTATTTGAAAAGACTAGTGTATGTGGCGGTGTTTATTACATATTCCGTTACCCTCATATATGTGAAACAATTTAAGAGTAGACAAAACTGACTAAATATCTTCAAACCATTTGAGAAAAAACTAAAATGAAGAATTTGAAGTCTTACAGTATTGACTGTTGTCTTGATCTGGGGGAGGGGTGAAGGTCAAGATCTGCCAGTGAATATCTGGTAACACCTGAGAGTCTTCCAAAGTCACCCACTCAATTTGCTCCTGAGAATCTCTGGCCGGAAGGAAACCAACCCTCTGGACAGAGAAATTGCATTGCAATGAGTGACATAACAGATTTTCCATCTCATGAAGTTTTATTTTTTGCATTGCAAAGCACCCCAACACAATCCCCAAATGTCATTAATGTAAAAACATACTTAATATATACTCTATATGAAAATATGAATACTGACATAAAGAACATTCTTAGTGAAAACACTGATCCTACCAGACTTGGGGGGTAGTTAGGAGAAGAGAAGCTGACAACCATTAGATCTCTCTCTATGCTCAGCAGACACCAGTTCCCAGCATCACACTCTGCAGACAAAGGTCATTATAAGAACAGTGCTCTTATAAGTAAATTAATTTGTGGAGACTGTCAGCACAAAACATCTGTAATCTAAAAAAAAAAAGAGTCTAGATCCAAGCATGAGTAAGATCAAGGCTCATAAATGTGTCCAGTGACTCACTTGAAGTCAGAGAGGTGACTTTCCCTGTGCTTATATCCACCATCAACAGGTCCTACAAGAGCAAAATGTAAATCCATCAGAAAAAATTGCAATTTGTCCATTGTCATAATAACAAGCCACTTCTCAGGAGTTGACTGTACCTTGCGGCTGCGCTGAGGACAAGCTAAAAGAACACTCTGACTATCGGCTGACCAGCATTGAGGGGACAACTGAGAGCTGTAGAGACCAGTGAAGCCATCTGTAAAGACACACCAATGCAGACAGACATAATAAGGTTAATATTTATAGTGGGGGGGAAAGGGGGGCATTGATATGACTATCAACTATTCCTCACCTTCTCCAGGTCGCTGTACCACATCCACCACCACTGAGGTTTTCTTGGTATACCAGTCATACTAGAAATAATTTGCAAACACAAAGTAAGCATATGGAGCAAATCGAATGTACAGCTGCAACAACATATTTAAATGTCAACAGAATAGAAAAGCACAAGATGGAACATTACGTGTAACTACAATCTTCAGTGAAGACAGTACTATCTGTAAAGAAGGGAAAGTAGACACATCTGGCACCTTGTAAAGACCTGCTATTATCATCTGTCCTTAGAATCTGACAAGTGCTCGACTTTAAGTTCCTCTATTCGCACCTTCCATCTACTGTGACCACTTGTGATCTGATCTCACTTCCCCTCTATATATATATATATATTAATGAATATGTACATCATTGTTGTTTGCAAAGACCACATTATGTTGTTTTTACCAAGTCTGAGTTTGCAGATGTGTCTGCTGTATATGTGTCTGTGTGTGTCTGAGAGCAAGAGAGAGGTGGAGAAGGAAGAGAGAGATAGGTATGTAAAGAAATATGTCTGTACTCTATGTACTGTGTGTACGAATGAGACATGTAAAATACTTTAGATTCATTGTGAAACTGTAGCTATTCAAAAGGACGTCATCTGAGTGGGCGGTTTTTCCTACATGGTCAGGGACATATTTGCATTCACATGTGGCCCAGACCACCTGCGAATGTGCTCAGAGTGATCGAAACTAAAGATGCCATGACGATGCATTTGGGTGCATTCAGACCTGTACTTGTGATCGGATCACTCAGGATGAATGTAATAACAGATCTGAATGGGGATCGTGGGGAAAAGAGGCTTCTTTCTGTCTCACCATACAGAGCTTGCTGCACTGCATATGTGGGCCGTAGACAGAACATTCCAAGTAGACAATTCGACACTGGTCTGGACTCATCCTGGGGGAATACACTGCACTGGTGCCGGATGACAGCTGCTCTGATGGACATAAACAGGTACATGTGAACATCCGCAATCAGTAGCTATAACAGTTTTACACTAGATAAGCTGTTAGGTGTGACATACATTAATATGTGTGAAACTCAGTTATGAAAACCTTGCCTTCGTGCAGAACTCTCGCTTGTCGTCATACTTTAAATAACCTGGTTGATGTTTATTAAATAGGAACTATAGACCTAAATGATAGAAGGAGCAAACACCAACTTACCACATTTCCCCCCAGTGAGGTCCACATAGAATAAAGACGACCTGAGAGAGAAGGGGGAAACATTACTGAGGAGCAGTATCAGCCTGTGAGCCTTACAAAGATACAGTTCTCACAGTCCAGCTTTAATTTGAACTTTTCTCTGACATGTGTAAACAGTAATCACCTCCTGTTGGGGCAGTACTTGAGGCCAAGTCTGAAAGGCTCATGCCACCAGCCTACAAACACCACACCTGTGTCACCTGGAGCCCAAAATGCCTGCAGAGACCGAGAGAGCGAAAGCAAAAGACTATGATGACTACAAATAGACAAACGTTAAAATGACACTCATCCTTGTAAGAGATAGTTGAACAAACCTGTCCAGGTGAGATATTTTCAGGCACACCTTCAAGCACAGAGACGTTGTCGCCCTCGATGTCCAAAACGCAAAGCACCGGGCAGTTCTTACTAACCAGTGCTTCTCCCCAGTCCTCACGGAGGACAAACTGCTCCCCCTGCAGGAATGTTTTTTTATAAACCAACTTAAACTATAGACAATTGGACATAGGAATGTAAAATTAAACCTTTGATGAGTGAAAATGTTTTCAATTTTGAAATTTGACAGTGTTCATTTCAATTACCTTTACAGTCTCCTTTTTCTCCTCTCTCATGGTTTCCTCCTCGTCCCCAATAGAAGACAGCTCTGGTGACACAGTCTACAAGCAGAAAAGGAGACAGAATAATGAGCAATGACATTTACATTACATTAATCCTACACACAGTGCCTAGGAGCTATGGTCAATGGTGAAAAAATACTAAATCATATACAGGGCAGAAAACATGCTCCACTGTTCTGACGTCCACATTCCAGCAAGGCATGTCGAGGTATCTAATCTTTTAAAGGTGAAAAAATACCTGGGATGCATTCAACATGAAAACATTTTCAACATGCACCGGTTTGCCGAGTTGTTTAACAATAAGCCTCCTCTCAATGGCATGCAACAACTATTGAGATATATTTGCTCCATTGTGTTGAGTCTGAATCTGCTGAAGTTAACAGTCGTTGTTTTCCCCCAATTGGATTCTTGGTTTAAATTATTTACAGAAACTCCCTGAATAGCTGGAAACTTGTATCTACACTGTGCAATGAGGCAGTCAAGTAACCATGGATCGAAAGTTTGTTGTGTTTTTTGCAGTACTGAACACATTGACACGTTGAGGGGGAAATCAACATGCTTGAAACTCTTTGATTGTAGAGCACAGTGCAGCAGCGTTTTGTGTGACTCAGTTTGTGCCGACAGACCTGAAAGAAGGATTCTGCCTTGGGCCTCTTTCTCTCCGCCACATACAGAAGGTGGGTCTCAGAGTGGGACCAAACCAAGCAGCCAAATTGCTCTAGGAATGCAAACAATTGTGTGATTAACACCTGCACTGGCACATGTAAAAAGTCAAGTTTCATAGCAACTGATTAACAGAAACATTCTGATGACTCACCGTCTTCATAGACTTTGCCGTGCTTCTTTAGGGCTGTTAGATCGATGCTCTTCATCTTGATGTTTTTACTCCAGATCTGCAGGGTCACAAAGACGTCAGGAGAAGAGAGCAAAGTCAGGTGATGTTTTTTAATATAGGCTATATGTGGAAAATATAGCAAACAGAGATATTAATGAGAGCCATACAGGGGATATAAAAAAGTATAAAGTGTAACATCTGCATTTTTTAAAAATACATATTTTAACAAATGCTGAATTGTATTGATATCCTAAACAAACAGGACATGTGTCTTTTTGCTTTAATTTTGTGCTTCTGATATTTGAATATCAATATTTTAAAAAACATATCTTATGTCTATTGACTCCCAACAAATGATGAATTGTATTATTGTATTAAGTGAAAGGCCTGTGATCCGGAGTAAATGTGTGTTAAATATCCAACCTAAAACTAACTGTAGTGGAACAAAGACATTCATCATAGTGGATGTGAGTGTGAGTGAGAAGGATGACCACACACCTCCAGAAACTGTTTGTCCTCCGCTTTGATTTTACACTCTCTGACAACAGCCTTCATATCACCTGACGGGGAATCCTTGCTCAACAACCTGACAGGAGGAACACATTGATGAGACACAGGTCTAGGGGAACACTTCCATCTCCATTCCAGATAAAAAGACAAAATGTTGTACGTACTCTCCTTTAATCTCAGTGCAGTTTCCTGAAGCTCCAGAGAAGACCACCGACTTATCATCGTGGAATACAATGTACTGCCGGCAAAACTTGACATTCTCATTCCTCTCCAGGTCACGTTGGCTCCACTCTGCAGAGGAGAGAAAACAAATACAAACATTTTCAAAAAAAGAGCCCACACAGAGACCTGGGGAGCGATCAAATACTCCATTCAAGTTAGGAAAGATCCTAACTGTGTTAAGCTACTGAAGTATTTCAGTAGCTGCCTTAATAAGAACTGCTTGAATTCTCTAAATGATAAGGAAAGGAGCTTCAATGCTTCCTAACTCATCTCCTTAAGCATAGGACACTGCAGACCTTCCTTTAAGAAAGGAGCAGAGAAAATGCCATCCCACAATTCATTGCAGCAGCAACATTTAAAGCAAGTCTCTGTCACATCTGTCCAGTCAGGTGTCACAATGAACAACAAGCACATTGAACTTTTAGTTCACAATTTCATCATCAGAACTAAATATAATTATAAATATAATCATCAGAACTAAATACTAATATAAATATTAACATCAGAACTAAATACAATTTTAAAAGTTATAATATAGTTATATATAGTAGAATGCACGCTAGAGAAGTTTCTCCACTTCTATAAGCTTTTCTCCACGTATATTCCTCACATGATCATATTATTTCAACATTTCAGTCCCGTTTGTTTCATTTTAATTTCCAAGGAAATCTATTTGTTCCTTTAATTAAACTGAAAACCTCACATTGTCATTTTGAGAAATATTTTCTCAGGACGTGTCACTCTGTTGTGGACAGGAAACTTTACCATAACTGTGTGTGTGCACAGCCTACAGAACAAAGTACCCTGCAGTCTGTGTAACTTATATAACAAATAAAGTTGTTGTTTTCTTTTTTGTAACTGGCTGTAAGAGGAGTTTCTCTGCACCGTGAGTCTCCTTTCCTAACTCCTTCGGACTTCTCCTTCACATCCTTCTTTGGCCTGGTCACTTTTTTCCATCTGGAAGGAGGGATGGTGTTTTTTTTGGGGCGGGGGGGAGAAGAGGAGGTGATTGTGACAGATCGTGTTGGTTGTGGCCCAGACACGCACCTGTGTAGATGTTGCTGTATTTGCCTCCATACTGGGAGGTGACGACAGGTCCCACGTCGGCTCTGCTCAGCGAAGGGAAGATGCTGATCTCCCGGTAGAGTCGGGCTATTTCCTCCGGGTTGCTCATCACCTGACAACACGCAGCAGACAAACTCACAGCACGTCTCGGTGACACAAACCGTCTCACAGCGAACAATGCCTTATTCATGTCCCAGCCGGGGAGCTAGGCGGCTAACTCGGCTAGTTTACCACCAAAAACACGGGAGTGTGTGAAACATTAGCTTTTGTACGAGCAGGAACTTCCTATTGCAGCTGTCAGGAAACCACCGGGACAGAGTCCGCCTGCTAGCTCTACTAGACCGCTTGCTGAGTCCGCTGGTATCAAAACACTTAGCAAGTAACTAAGGCAAGTTGTACATTTACGCATTTATAGTTAAAGTCGATTGTGTCAGCGTGTTTTTATCCCTTCAAACAGTCAGTTAAGTTGAATCTTACATGTGACGCCATGACAGTGACGCTGCTCCACGGTTGACAGCGCAGAACACAATGGACACGGGAGCGCTAACATCAAGCTAGCCAAAGAAAAAATGGTATTACTTCCTGTAACTTACAAAATAATATAAAGTCTGAATTTAACAGTTCTCGAATGGGCCAAAACCAGACTCAAGGAATATGTTAACTATTAATGGTGAACGAATACATCGCCCAAAGCTGTCTAGAACAGCTCAAAACATTTTTAATAAGAGTTAATTAATACCAGTATTATATACACATGCTGTTATTTTGTAGGAAAACAACCACCGCGACGCACCAAAAAGGAAGAAGGAAGTATAAACTAACCGAGTTTAGCGCCCTCTTGCGTTGTAATTAATTGTCTCTCGGGTCCGTGCAGGAAGTGAAATCCACCTGCAGTTGTTCGGTTGTGTCCTGTCCAGTCCTGTCCTGTCCTTTCCAGTCCTGTCCAGTCCTGTCCTGGCCAGGTTCTGCCAATCCTGTCCTCTCCTGTCCCGTCCCGTCCTTTCCAGTCCTGTCCAGTCCTGTCCTGGTTCTGCCAATCCTGTCCCCTCCTGTCCAGTCCAGTCCTGTCCTGTCCTCTCCAGCCCTGTCCAGTCTAGTCCTGTCCCTTTTGCCACTGCTGTCCTTTCCAATCGTGTCTAGTCCTCTCCTGTCCTGTCCAGTCCTGTCTTGTCTTGTCTTGTCTTGTCTTGCCTTTATTTATTTCAAACATGTAAATAAAAAACTAGATATACAAACAAGTGAAAAAAAAATGAAAACTAATATTATTTACAAACTGATGAGGAATTTTATTTTACTCTTAATGGTTTAATCTACATATCCGAAAAGTACCAGTTAGTAATGAATGATGTTATTTATGTTTTCATAAAACATTTAATCACCTTAAATGAACACCTGTCAAGTACATAATGTATAAAGTATACATTGAGTTGCTGTGACCAAAACTGAAATCATTTGAAATTATAAATTTAAGTAGAAACAGAACAGACCATGATCTGAAACTTACCATAAAGATGGTGATTTTGTAAGGATATATTTCTAAACAGATACATTTCATAGACATTTTGTAAAGATATATTTCATAGTTATTTTGTAAAGATATATTTCTAAACAACATCATGTGACTGAACCGCCGCAATGGTTTTGTCAGTCAGCTGGGGTGGGTGGGGTCACAAAGAGCCAAGATGGCTGACTTCGAGGATCCGCTGTCAGAGGAGGAGAAGGTTTGGAGACTGTTTTATTCGTTATTCGGAGACATTTCTTCTCGCACGTGGAGACCTGTCTGTGCTGAACGTTCGCACGAGCCAATGGTTCATTTTTGGGGCGAGAGCGCCAGTTTCTGGTCACGCATCGGAATGATAAACTTGCGCGTTGAAAGCTACGCTCAGCTAACTAGCCAATGCTAGTTAAAGCTTGCAGCTGGCTAGCGGCTGAATACAGAGCCGACACTTTTACTGACAACTTTCTAAGTACTCGTCACTGCACGTGTGGACGCGGATGTACCGATGCGCCTCCGAAGGTCTCGTTGTAGTGTTCACATTAATCTGCAATAAGCGCGGGGGGGGGGGGGGCGACGTTTTCGTCCAGTACTACGTGAAGCTAGCGTTAGCGGCTAACGTCACTTTGCTGTGGATTTCTGGGTCAAACAGATACAGTTGCAGCGCAAATGCTCCATCGCCTCACATGGGCCGAGGCCGGGATACACGGGTGTGTGTGCGGATTAGATGGAGCCTGTTCGGAGCTGGAGGGAAGGTTCACTTGATTAGGAACGTCTCTCTGCTTGTGAAGGTGGACACAGACGCTTAGGTCATTTTCTTTATGGACATCAGCTTCTCCTGATGACACCAGGAGGCGTTTTATCAACCATCATGGCGTGATGGTATAATGCAGACGAGCCGTGTGGATTCTACAGTGTTTACAATGCGTTGGATGTTTATAAAAGCTGTAATTAAAAATATATATCAGTTCTTCTATCTTTTTAAAACGTGCTATTTGTGTGTCATTGTTGACCGACATTCTTTAAACTGAGATGTTATTGTCGTTTCTGGTTGTCGGGCTATAGGTAATAATTATCCCAACATAATTTTCAGCAACAGCAATATAACAGAAGTCCAATATATGTATTAATGTAATGCTCATGTTTTTATGCTTTGTGCAAACACAATGAGGAAGTATGACACTATTGGTCTACCGCAGATTCTAGTTATCTATCCATCTAGCTTCTGTGGTTTGTTGTTCTCTGTTCTTAAAATCGCTCATGATGCAAACCAAAAAGTTAAGCTGAAAAGATTATTACAAAACTGCTAAACTTAACTTGCATCTTAGCACCAGCTATAGCAATACGACGAGGCCACAACAAATTTACTAACGAGGTAAAACATTTTTTTCCAACTTCCTTGACCTGTGCAAGTGAGATTATAGTTTTGTTTTGCATATTAAACAATGAAAATCCAGTTAATTGCAGGCATTGGTCCGTGGTGTTTCTCTATTGTACTTTGAGTCATAATTACTGAATTGATTAGTTGCATTGAATCTTTCTCCATAGGTTCGCATAGCGGCCAACTTTGTGACTCATGCCCCCCCAGGAGAGTTCAATGAGGTCTTCAATGGTAAGGAGAGGGCAGCTGTGGCAAAATAGCAATGATGACATTTTTTTTATATATATTGTTGGCTATTTTGCCTCTGATACTGATAGATTATTGTTTTGTCTCTGAAAAGTCCTTTCGTAAACAGTTTCTTTTTGTCTTGCTAGATGTGCGGCTTCTTCTCAATAATGACAACCTCCTTAGGGAGGGAGCTTCACAGTAAGTCAGATTAATTTACAAGTAACATACAAGCAAAATATATTGATATTTTACACAGAATCTACACCGTTTAAAACACTCGAGCCTCTAGAGGGGGAGTATACATTGAGATTCATTATATGTTGGTGATAAAAACATGGTCAGTGTTCTCAAAATGGTCCCTAGAAAACGTGTTGAAATATCTTTGATGTCATATAACGATTATTTGTGCCCATTCTGTTTCTCTAGCTCCTTTGCTCAGTACAACATGGATCAGTTTACTCCTGCTAAACTTGAGGGCTACGATGAGCCGGTAGGTTTCATCCTTTAGTCTTTCCTATTTATTTCAGAAGAGCAAGTGTCTGAGCCACACGTCTTCCCTCTCCCTTCTTTTTAGGTCCTGATCACAGAGCATGGCGACTTGGGTCAGGGGCGTTTTCTGGACCCCCGTAACTGTTTGTCCTTCCGCTTCGACCACCTAAGAAAAGAGGTGAGCGACGTGGAGCCGTATGAAGGAGATATGGCCCTGAGAAGCTGGAGAGATGGCTGTGATACTGCCCTTAGTGCCTACGTCAAAGAGCACTATCCCACTGGAGTCTCCACGGTAAGGTGCACAAAAATGGTGATTTAAAAAAAAAAAAGAAGTAATTTAGGCAATGTAGACTGCATTTTTACCCATATCATGTGTGTGTTGCAGGTATATGGCAAAACGGTCGATGGTCAGCAAACTATCATAGCCTGCATTGAAGGACATCAGTTTCAACCCAAAAACTTCTGGTAGGTTGACCGTCCTGCAATCACATTTTCCTAAACCTACCTGAATATGTGTATAATAGGATTAATAATTTTTTGTGTATTAGATTACACTTTGTCAGAATCTCATTTGAAATTTGTCTTGCATCCTCATTGTCTCACATAAAGATGAACATGATTACACAACAGAACAAAACAGGTTTCTGTATATATGTCTTTAAACACAGTCAACGTGAAATAATTGCTCTCAGTTTTATAAATGTTCTTGATGCTGCTGTCTGATTGTAATGGTGACGTCACTTCATTTCCCGAACCCAGGAATGGTCGCTGTAGGTCAGAGTGGAAGCTTACCATTGGTCAGTCCACTGCTCAGGTGGTGGGAGTTTTGAAAATCCAGGTACATTCAATTTACCGTGCTCATCTGCATAAACAATATCAAGTCAAGAAGAATATTGATTGAAAAACACCATCTTACTTACAAAGTTCTTCCCTGTTTCCAGGTTCACTATTATGAAGATGGAAATGTGCAGCTGGTTAGTCATAAGGAGGTAGAAGAATCAATACCAGTGACTGTAAGTAGATAAACCCGTCAACACAAACACACCTGTGCCGTTCTTCAGCATTTCACACATAGTATTAGTCCTATTGTGTCATCTCAGGTTATATTCAAAGGAGTTCATCCATCTGTGCTGTAGATTTAAGACGATGATTACTTGTGTGTTTTTGAAACAGAATGAAAGCCAGACAGCCAAGGAATTTGTTGACATCATCGAGAACGCTGAAAATGACTACCAGGTAAGCTACCTTTTATTCACTCTGCATTTTATATTCTAGTATTTAAAACTCTGTTCTACTGTTATTAAAACATTCATAAAGAAAAAATATTTAAATAAGAAAATATATTCATGGTTTCCTCCACTTTGTGTCCTCAGACTGCAATCAGTGAGAACTACCAGACCATGTCTGACACAACTTTTAAAGCCCTGCGTCGCCAGCTGCCTGTCACACGCACTAAGATCGACTGGAATAAGATCTTAAGTTACAAAATTGGCAAGGAGATGCAGAACGCCTAGTGGAAGGTCAGGGAGACGCACGCTTCGCTTGTCTCACAACCCACCTATACGTGCGCAAGGACAAACCAAAGCAATGTCAGTATGGGGCAAGGAATTAATAAAAAAAACTAACAAAAAAATAATAACTGAAGATTTGCAGACTGTTAGGCACAGGTATCTGTCTGCGGTAAAGAAGTTGCAGTATGGAGATAGATGGTTTGGAGAAAATGGTTACTTGAGGATGTGTGGTGTGAGAGAGTTGTGTTGGGTCAGTGTGCAGGGCTGTGCTCAGAACTGCTACATTAGAGGAGTGACTCTTCCTTCGGCCATTTAAGGAATCACAGGCCTCCCCTAGATTCATGTATCAGTGGTTACATTACTCTTTCTTTATCAAACTGTTGCAGAACTGTGATCACAGTGGAGATATCAGCCCACACGGACAAAAAACAGAACTGCACAAGGCAGCTGATGAGAGAAATGAAGCACATCATTACATATCAAGAGTTTGATTTTGGAATAAAATATTCATTTTGTGAAACTTTTCTTTTCCTTATAGAATTGGGAAACAAGTACATCAGGAAAATTTGGCACAAAATGAATTGCAGTCATCTGACTTTTTAACTGGTACTGACAGAACTTAGTTACTTACATCGCTGACGGGATTGACAGTTTTTTTTTATCTGATAACATTTAGAAGTAGCACGATTCTCAGCATAGCTCTGTTCCTGCACTGTTGACCTCTGGTGTTCGTCGGTGTCCATCAGGACTGAGGGAATGTGTAATTACTTTCTGTTGCGTGTCACTGATGTGTGTCTCCACCAATGCGAACTATGATGACTGAAATAAGATAAATCACCCTCTACGCTGCTGCGTCTATAATGCATTCTCTGGTCTCTTACTTTGACAAACACCACCTCCACTGCTGTACAGCTTTTCCTTTGTGAAAGGAGAAACATACTCATAATAACCAAGATTTATTTGCCAAAATCTCTTTCCTATGGTAAAGAACTCCACCCTCCCACCCATGTATGCAAATTTCTATTTTAATATGCTGGTTTTTGTTGGAGTCTTATAATATTATTGCACTCTGAACTGTAACAAACTGTGTATTGGTCAATGCCAAGTGAATGCAAAGCTGTTGCCATGTAAGGCAAGATCATATATACTGTATACGTTACATGACTTCTGGAAGGCCACATCATTCTGTATGTGTTACACGACTTCTAAGTAGGCTGACTCTGGATCAGTTACATGTTATCTAGACTGTGCCGTGTTCAACCCTCACACAATACTACAACTGTGTTCCGATCAGTTATTAAGCTCAAGACTTTACTGCCCCGTTCTGTTGTACAAATAAATGGATTGAACAGCTTGGCTAGATTGTTGTTTTGATTTTAATGGAGTCGCATGCACATCGCATTACCCTTCAGTTAAGTCTTTGTAAAGGTAATAAACAAAAAAAAGACAAACACTCATCTTTAAGGCATGGGTAATTTATTTAAAATACCACTAGGTGTTGCAGGTGTTCAACATATGCATATTTTCTAGAGAAAGCTGAGGGATGGTGGCCCTCGGATAAGCAGTGTGTATATAAATTGACATTTAAATCAAAAGGCTAAAATAATTTCTTTCAATGAATTCTTGGTTTTTAAAGCTAGAAAATTAAACATAAAACACAGTAAATGTAAAATAAAATATAACATGTTGCATCATTACGACAACACACACAATACTATGTAAATTATTTGATATGTGCTATAGAAACAATAGTTACAGTAGCAAGATTCAACCCTTTATACCAAATGGTTCTCGGCACAGGACTCAGTCCTTCTCGGTTCGAGTGAAGCGGAAATGAATCTTTCCCTGAATAAAACATCTGAAATTGTAGACATACAGTGTCTTAGAGAAATGTAGTGCAAAGTGTGCTCTCCCTTTTTTCAAGACAAGATTCAGTGTATCTGTGACTAGTAGAAAAAAACAAAAAACAGCACATGCAAGTGATATTGTTCATTTAAATTATTTACAGTATAACATTTCCATGGCCAATCTCCACAACAGCTGCATAAGAATAAGTTGGCAAAACATTTTAAAGTTACTATTTTATTGTGACATGGTGACAGCTACACTTTCACTATGCTCTACATCTATATTTTGGCCCCTCCACTAGCTACACAGTGCTGTATCTGACTAAACTCTTCTTTTATTCTAACAGGCAGTTTGAAGCATTAAAGGGTTAAGAAAAGGAGGGCTGTGCTTTAAGATCCCACTGACATTTTGTTTTTTAAAGTCAACAGTATTCTTTATATATGGTTTCTCAACACCCCTAATATAGGGTTTAAGTGAAAAATAACATAAATATTTTTTACTCTAAAATTTCAAACTCAAATATTCTACATAAAGAACCAAAGACAGGAATGTAAGAAATATTAAATCCAATGAAAGCATCCATAAAAGACTAGGGGGGTAGGGGTGCATAGACTGTAAATAAAGATGGACGACATGACAGGTCCCCAAAAGTGAAGCCAAATAGTCTTGATGGTCCCCTGGTGATTGGCTGCATTATAGGTGATAAACCCCACCTCCTCCATGTTAGTGGATGGGACATGGAACAAACAAGTACACGTTCAAAGGACGAGATGGTTTCAGTTTTAGATAGTTCTTATCACACTGATGTATGTTCAAGTTTTAATTTTGTCCGTACGTTTAGTTTTTGTTATATTATGTTCTAAAAATGGGTAGAAACATTGTGATTGACAGCTGAGACTGATTCGCGGTTGGTCAAGCGCATGAACGGGCAGGACCTCGATACTGTGGCTCCGCCCCACAATCTCTACTGGCTCCAAATGACGTCAAAAGTGCAAGATGGTGGCACCCGCATTAGGAATATTTTAGCTTCCTAATTATACGATGGGAGGAGATGGAGACACGTCATCCATCTGTATACAGTCTGTGGTTTGAACCAGTCCATCTGCTCATGAGTGCTATGAAGTGGGCTTGAGCGCCAGTAAAGATGAAAATTACAGTAAGTGTTGAGTAAGGTCTGACTCATTTAGAAGTGAGTTTGTGTAAACCGGCCGTTAGCTGCTAGAAAATAAAAGGTCTGATTCCTTGGCTCCCTCCTGGCCG
Organism: Hippoglossus hippoglossus; assembly: GCF_009819705.1. Lineage (NCBI taxonomy): Eukaryota > Metazoa > Chordata > Actinopteri > Pleuronectiformes > Pleuronectidae > Hippoglossus > Hippoglossus hippoglossus. The sequence continues at coordinate 17,397,049 of NC_047157.1, forward strand.
TTGTTGCTATGCCCACAGGTGCCGGTCAGCTCGGGGAAGAGGCTGGTCCGAGCAGAGTGACTTGGGGAGCCTGGAGTTGGACTCATGCCTGGCTTCTTGGGAGGGATCGGAGGAGGATGGGTCCTCTCTGAGCGAGGAGTGAGGGGGGAGCGGATGCCTGGAGATAAGGGCCCTGAAGAAGGTGACCTCCCACCAGGAGGGGACGCTGCTAGGTTTCGGTAGTCTGTACCGAACGGAGAGCTGCTGAGAGGGGCCAGCTTGACTCCCGCTTGTTGGCTAGTGAAGCGGGACAGCACCTGAGTGACAGTGTTGCGGGCCAGCTGCTTAGCTGTGCTGTGCTCTGGTGGGGGAGGAATGGAGGAGGTGGTGGGGGAGAGGTCCCTGGGGGAAAGCGGGCCACCCTGCTGCTGCTCCAGCTCAGACTGGCTCTGGAACTTGTGCCTGGCAGCCTGGAATCGCTGGTTGACTCCGGCCTGGTAGGAGGACTGATGCAAGCCTGGGCTGCCCAGTCGCTTGGCAAGGATGGGGGAGGAAATGGGGGAGGAGGAGAGAGAGGAGGAGGCTGTGCTGGAGGGAGAGTGAGGGTGAGGGTGAAGAGGGAAATGCAAAGGTGCGGCTCCCCCATTCTCTATCACCCCTCCATTGTCTGCTCCCCTCCCCTCTTGAGTTGGTTCTGTCTCTTTATGATTGTGATGGCCGTTGACCTTTGACAGTGAGGTGGATTTAGGAGTGACATTTACCTTTCCATCCGGTACAGTCTCAGCAGAGGTGGACACCACCATCGCCTTGGAAAGCGACTCTTTCACCTCCGTCACGTCCTCCTTCACGCCCTCTTTACCTTCTTCAGGCTCAGCCAACCTCTTCCTCAACTCCTCCACCTGTCTCTCCAACTCCCTACTCCTCTCCTCCTCTTTGCTGACCCTGGCTTTCATCCGCTCTAGTTCGGAGTCAAACTCAGCCTGCTGCCCCTCAGATCTGGCCTCTAGCTGGGCCGCCCTGCTCCTCTCACCTTCGAGGATCCCCTGGATCTTCTCTAGAGCACTGGTCTCTTCTTGGAGCAAAGTTTGAAGTTGGGAGACCTTCTGAGCCTCCTCCTGAGCCTGGCCACTGGCTTTCTGGAGCTCCAGGGTCAGAGTGGAGGAGAGCCTCTGCTGCTGGGAAAGTGACTCCTCCACCTTGCTCACCAGCTGTGCCTGTTCCTTCTCCAACCTCCGCACACTGTCACGCTCCCCTTCCAACTAGAAAGAGAGGGAGAGGAATACAAGTCAAGACATGGTAAGTCTTCCAACGTTGACCACAAGGAGGCAAAAGAGCACTGCTTTGTTGCATTAAATCAAACAGCATGAGAAGCAATTGAAAATAGAACTGTTGGAACAATTGGTATAAAACATTAGGACATGCATTTTGCAAAAAAACTATTATGACTGAGTTGGCAGCAACGTACAGCATATTTGCATACATGTCCAAATTGACTAGTGGCTAATTTGCAATAGATTCATTTGAGCACAATATTTCCTATCTATTTCATTAGATACGGCACATATGAAAATTGGGCCCACTCAGACAAAATGTTTAAAAGTTTTCAAAAATTTCAAAAATGGCTGACATCATTTGTAGGTAATCAAATCCTAACTTTCTTGGCTCTATCTACATAAAGTTTTGTCTGATGAATATAAATTAGGTCCATGTGAGTCATAGAGGAACGAAGATAGATTGTGTGTTTAAGACTTTAGAGAGTCGGACAGGGGGGCAGTTTTTAGCCTTTTGCCTTGTGAAAAAAATGATTTTTTGCTTACATAGCATGTTTATGGAAAGTTCAGTGTGCTCTGAGGTCATCAGCGGGTGACTGGACTGCTTAAAAGCTTTGATGAATAGAAGGAAATGGGAGGTGATAAAATAAAAAACTAATGTATACGATTAGTGTCCAAAAAACAACACGTGCAGGAAAGCCCGAGGAAGACTGGGAGACACTCTTTCTTACATAAGTCCCTTGTGCTTAGTTTGTATGGTGCTGTGTTTGTGCTCACAGTGTGTGTGTGTGTGTGTGTGTCTGTGTCTGTGTGTGTGTACGAGCTGACCTTGCGTAAAGGCATGGTCATCCATTATCTCAGGTTTCCTGAGGCCATAAAGCCCCGTGGCTGCTGCACAGCTACACAATGGCCTTTTCCTCCCCTGTTTCCTCTAGAACAGCCCTGTGCTTGTGCATACGGGTGCCTCTGTGTGTCACTGTACCTTTTACAGCCCTCTCTACGCTACTAACTCACACAGTGGAGCTGCACTGATGCTTCGCTGCTCGGTATGACTGAAGAACAATGTGCAGGCAGGCAGAGGAGAGGGAAAGAGGAGGAGCAGAACGGAAACAGAAAAATCTCTCCTAACAGATGTTCACATACTGTACGTCAGCCAGTGAGCACAGGTTTAGCTGAGAGTTTCACGTCTTTACCAAACAAAACCCCATACAAATACACACACAGTACAACAGTAGGCCATATGCAGACTTTTATCTTTAACATGTCAGGTGCACCTGTTGCAGCAGTTGGTCTCTTTCTGTCCGCAGCATGACGGTTAAATCCTCACTATGTGCAGAGTCCTGGGCGTGCCGACGTTTCTCATCCTCCAGATCAGCTATCATCTATAAAGCATACAGCCAAATAAAACAGTTATAATCACATGACATGCAGGCAGGGTTTTTTGTTTCGCTGCATAAATGTGAAACTTGCACATATCATTGATGTATTTTTATCAGAGTAACTGTCCTGCCCCGCACAGTATTGCTGATGTGAAACTTATCAGCTGCGTAGAAGATCCCCAACTTCATGACAAGGTTTCGTCTGTGTCCTCAAACTCTCTGCAGTTGACTCAGAGACAGTCAGCAGTGACTCCCATAAACCCGCTGTTATGAAGCTCCATATCACCTCTCTAAAGTCTAAGTGCGGCTAATGTCTGTCTGCCTCTCTCACTCAAGCCAAGTCTACAGGGTCTGAAACATGGAGACATACATGTATGTTGCTCCCATTTACACGCATAACACGCCTATTGTGAGTGACACATCTTCCTCATACAGGACAGGGGAGCTGCAGAACGTACTGAGTGTGCTTATGCCTCTTACCCTCCTGTGTCTGCTCTCGGCAGCAGCCAGCTGTCCCATCATCCTGTCCTGCATCCTCTTGCAGTGAGCCATGACGAGTTTGAGGACAGCCAGAGGATTCGGGCCCACTGCCTGACCCTGCAGGTGTGTTTGATGCTGGGTGAGTGTGCTTTGGCGCTCCGCGGACTCGTTGTCCCGCTGCAGCGCCAGGAATGGATCGCTAAGGTCGTACTGGCCGTAGCGCTCTTGGATGAAAGTATCTCTGTGTTGAGCCTAATAGATACACAGAAACATACAACGCACATTTATCATTTTGTTTTTAAGCATTAACTTACACTGATAAGCTGACTCTTAACTTGATAATCACACACCACAGGAAGACATGACAGTCAGTAGAGCGCATCCCTCCGCCAAGTCCCGACGGATTCCTTAAATTCCGCACCAAGTAGGTCATGTTCATTGGACATAGTTCTAAAACTATTGAGGATACATATTAACCACTCATTTGCTGAGTCCACAATATCTCCGCTACACATTGGTGGGAGTTACAGGTTTGTAGCCCTATATATTACTTTACAGCAACTGAAGAATTCCTAACCACATTTAAATCTGCTAGATACAAAATTTGCCGGACTTATTTTTAACAATATCCAATCTAAAAAAATATCCTGTCTTGCAATGTTAAAAAGATAAAATTCCAAGATCCACCTCTTTGTCCAAATCCACACCAAAATGTAATGGGTTCTTTCTTGGCCCATGATCCATCCTTCCACCAAGTTTCATTGAAATCCCCTGAGTAGTTTTTGTGGAATAAACCAACTAACTAACACAGAAATGTACAAAACATAACCTCTTTGGTGGACGTAATGAAACATACATTTGTAGCTCAGCAGGGAACAGGTTTGAAATCCAGCCAAGTACTGTGTGTGTCCTCTTTGGTACATGTGACTTACAGAGAAGATTAATATCCTGTGAGTCCGTGTACCTGCTCAGTCGTTTGTCAGTAAATGGTTTTGATAGGATGAGTTCTCTTTTCCACACTGTAGCACAGGAAAGAATGTGCTCAGAAGATAACATGAGGCCCAACTACTAGTGCCAAGAAAGACACAAGGTACCTCATCACAAACATACTGTATACGCATAGACACACAAACTTAAGCACGTCCTGCACAAGCACAAGCGGAGATGACTTGTAGGTTATAACTTTCTGAATTCATATCACCATCGAACATAGACTAAGAAGTGTGTGTGTGTGTGTGTGTGTGTGTGTGTGTGTGTGTGTGTGTGTGCAGGAAACCTGATTTTTATTGTCAGTTTGAGCACAAGCAGATGGCTCTACCCCTCAACCCAAAAACAAAGAGGTGAGGCCGGGCTGTCCAACCCCCACCAGGGGCAGATGCTAACTCCTCCCCAGGGATGCAGGGGTGAAGGACCAGGCCATGAAATCAGACACACACACTCAAGAGCAATTTCTAATTAAGTTGTTGGATGATACCTAAACTCAAACAAATTAATTGAATGGTAAGTGGTAGCATACTTGGTTACGGGTGAACATTTAATCCTGAGGTATAAAACGATGTAGGACACCTAATTATTTCAGCTTGTTTGAGAGAAACTTGCTGGACTGACAAGAGGTGAAACGTGATAACGCTCTTCTGACCTGACTCCCGCTCAGACCGATTTATCATTAGGTCTCATTAACTACATGCAGTTGGTAGGTTTGAGTTCTGGCATCACAGGGTCAGTTGGCAGTGCTGGTGATGCAAGCACATGCCTCAGGGTTCACTCCACGTGTCTCCGGGACACCCGTCTCCGTCTCCCCATGCAGTCCTCATCAAACACCCCCGGCCCCCGCCGTCCCCCTGCCCAAACACGCATGGCACCGCATTCCTCTGCCGGTTCGTCATCATTTCTCAGAAAATGCCTCTACTTCCGCCTCTCTCTGTCAGACTCTTTTTTTCACACGCCCTCGGACCACTGCAACGCGCGCGCACACACACACGCACACGCACACACACACACACACACACACACACACACACACACACACACACGGAGGGCATCAGTAAGGAGGCTGTATTTTTTCTATGGCTGCACAAAGAATGCGACCCTCAGTGAGGAGATTACAGGATTCGCACAAAGACACTGTCTCAATGCCTTCAGCCTCATGCATTGTCTCCATGTCTGACCCAGTAGGCTTCAATGTGTGAGATTGGGTGCGAGAGTGTGAGTGTGTAGTATGTCTGTGTCTTTTTACTGTGTGTGTGTTTGTGTAGGCCATTGTGTGCATGTTTACTTGTGGCTCTGTGCATATGTTTTCGTGCTGGGCTTTGAAAAGCTGTAAAGCTTTTTCATATATAGCTGGAGTGTTTAAACAGCCTATTAAGGGCCGTGCTGAGATTGGATTGTGTGTGTGTGTGTAATAGTAGTAGTAGTAGTACTAGAAGCAGTAGTAGTCGTGGAAGCTGTAGCCTAGCGTCTGGTCTCTCCTGGTTTTCTCAGGATACATCCGATCATAATGACAGAGTGTGCTTTCCTTTATGACAGAGCACAACAACCAAACCCTCTCTGCTGCAAGGTTCTCATTTCTGCACAGCTACTGGACAAAAATGTCTCTACAACTAATTCGGGCAAGAAATAGATTATATGCTGTCAACTTATTTTTTATTGACTGTTTAGTTGATCTGTTTTTAAATTTGTACCAAGTATGCAAGAATTCCTCTGCTATTTCACGCCGTGCGTTTGAAATTGGTCAGCGACAGCTTGTTTGATCACTGCCTCCTTCAACAGCCTTTATCCTCTAATGCATTCCCACAGCTGTAACAAGGTGTGAAAGACAACCTGATGCTTTCCACCTGGAAAGGTTGTCTGTCAGTCAGGTACCTACAGCCTCGGGGCACAATCATGCCCTTGTGCGAACTGAAAAGAGCCAGGGAATCCGGTTTCCTTCCTGAGCCTCTGGAATGACTGTCACACAATGAACTCTGCAGGTAGCATGGACACAATTACAGCTCTGAGTGGTATTGGGTGCATACCTCCTGTTACAAATGTCCAGTTTGGCCGTTATTCAGACTCCAACATAAAACTTTAATTGACTATATGTTATATGTGTGTGTGTGAATCTATGAGCGTGATGCTGGTGTGTGTGTTTTCCATCCTGCATGAGGTTCTTAGCATAACTGGCTATCTCCAAGGTAACGTCTCAATTCCAGAAGCTTTGCAGTGGGGCTTATGGGAAAAGTATGCGTTCCTGATGAATTAGTCTGCTCCTCAGAAGAACCGTTAGACACACGGGGACAAAAGAACGGCACAAACAGACCTGTCAGATATTAAAAGCCTCTTACATGGAACTCAAACCTAAGGAGTCCAGTGCCAAGAAGAGGACGTAGAACAATGTATCAAAATGCTCCAACATCTTATTTATGTAAAATATACAGGTGTTTGACGTTGTCTCTGAGTCTTATTCTATTTCAAAACAAAGAAAAGTTGTTCATCCAGTAAATCTGCAGTGCAAGAAAAGCACAGTGTCAAGTTAGTGCCTGTACGAAAGCAGACAATTAGAATGGGCAAAGAACAACTATAAGACTATAAGTCTGCACAGAAGTGATTGTGGAGTGAAGTTGGTGTATTGCGGTTCGGCCGATACAAACGCTTGACCAATCACAAGGCAGTCTCAGCTGTCAATCGTGACGTTTCACCGTTATTTATACCATCAAATAACTTACTAAAAATAAACTTGGTGGAAAAATTTGCACTTCACTTTTTGCACTTCACTTTTTGTAAAAAAAAAGGTAGGGTTTATGACCTTTACTGCAGCCAGCCACCAGGGGGCAAACAAGATGGATTGGCTCCACTTTTAGGGGAACTGTCATGTCGTCCTTCTTTACATACAATCTATGGTAAAAACAGGGACAACCAAAAAAAGACAGTAGCATCTAGTATAGGATGTTGTTTACATTTTTGTCTCTGGCTTTGGTGTTTTCATAGGAAGACTTAGAGGTGCCGTTTTCATCCTTGGGTGAATTTGCTAATCAGCTTATCTCTACTGAATAGTGGGAGAGAAAGTATTGCCAATGGACAGCTTGTCATCAGTATTGAATGGCAGGCTTTGCCAGGTGTAGATCACTTCACTGGCAGCCACATCTGATTATAAAGGCTCTGGTGACTCCTGTAAATCAAGCCATCCTAAGATGACCTGTGTGCTGTGAAATGCCATACACTAATAACATGTCACACAAACAGCTCAGCAGTATGGATGCCTTTGTTGTTCGGAGCACTAAAAATAGAGTTTGGGAACTAACGACTAGCTCACTGGCCACAATGGCCAACCTAATCATTAGCTAAACACTTAGACAGGATGAGAACTTGGGAGAACTCAGAGACTGTCTATGGGAAGACCCTAATTCAAAATGTACTTAAAGCTGCATTAAATATTGACTTCTTTTGGCCACTCATAGAGCAGAGGAGCTGTGCAACAACCTGGAAGCAAATGGATTAACGTATAATCACCTGTTAAAGTTGTAAAGAGGAACTTCAGAAATCATTTAGAGTAGTGGCTCTCCTGTGTTCTAAATTCTGAGAAATGTCTGGAACATTAGCCAAATGTACAACTTTATTTACCAGCTAAGAAGCTAATCAGTAACTCTGAATAACGGTTGGTGCTGAGCAGTGAACATACAGTGGGTCACTGCTGGACATGGGGTCGATGACAGTGATGAGACAAAACCACACATTAATATTTGTGGCTTTAAAACTAAAACGAGAAGTTTAAAGAAACTAAAAGACGTATAGCGAGGCTCTCTGGTGACAGAGTGTGGTGGGGGTATAAAGCTCTGTGGGTTTGTCACTAGCAGCGACCCTTTCACATTACATGTGAACATTTTAAAATAATTAGTGGAGAGGTCCTCTTTGATATCTAAAATCTGTACATTTAATATACTGTCTAGGAAGTTGACATAGCACAAAAACTGGGTTTACAATATGAACGAAACAAGCGAAGCGGGGCGACACATTGGGTGAGTGGAGAAGGGTACATCCAGGCCAGTCTATCACAGGGCTGGTTGACAAACAACCATTCATCCTCACATTCACAATCAATCTAAAGTCAGTAACCTGCATGTCTTTGGGCTGTTGGAGGAAGAATTTGTAAGCTGCACACAGCAGGTTCAGACCCAGAACTTTCTTGCTTTGAGGCAACAGCGGTAACCATTGCACAAAAGAAAGAAACTAGATTAAATCTACTTTAGTCAGTGAATGTTTTTATTCACTACACTGATTAGTTTGCCCAGATGATGTGAAGGAAAAGTCCCCACACTTCCATCATAGTGTAAACTGGTGAAGGATCATGCAATTGTTGCAAGGCACTACACGTGGTAGTGCAGCGAATTTCCTCGTGATTTTGATGTATATACGTAGGAATCTGAAGGTATGACTGATAAGGGGACAAACATTTACTTGAGAGATGGCTATGCATAATAGTCGACATGTTTTTTTAATCCAGAAGAGAACGAGAAAAAGAAAGAGAGAGAGAGAGAGAGAGAGAAAGAGAACGACTGGGTGGGTGGGCGTTGGGTTGCTTTTTGAAGTGTAAGCAAAGGTGTGTGTGTCTAAGGCTTAAGTTGTATCCTCTGCACCTTCCACCCACACATTAACCACAGACGGCACTGAGATAACTGGGAACACACAAAGCAATAAAGTAACGTTTAACGGCCTCACACGATATCATCAGCAGTTAGTGATGAAACATGGAAGCAGGTGATCTCACCCTGTGGTCAGGAGAAGGTTTTGGAGAAGCATAACATATCATTAATCACATCATTGTTATTATCATTATTAGTATTATGTGGAAAGTAGAAGTGAGCGGGCATTTCTCGAAAGAGAGTCAAAAGTTAAACCGACGGGGTGAATCACTGATGCTGTCAAACTCTATTGTAGAAGCAGTGATTGTTCTTATCTCAGACTGTCCGTTATCTCGGTTTGGCCTCACCTCCTTTACCACTATTTCATGTGTATTAGGCAAATACTCTCCAAGTCCAAAAGGCAGCCAAGGGTGTGGTTGATTATTATTACAAATATGAAACTTTATTTTCTTGCTGGGTCTATAGAGAAGAGAAGCTGCCATAAAAAGTGTAAAGACATCCGGCAGCAGGCACAAGCCGACCCTTCATTAGCGTCACAATCAAACACTCACCTTCAAAAACCTCACAATGGCCACAACTCTAACTTGGTTAGAACATAAAAAAAACATCTCATATACTGCACAATCCAGATTTCACTGTCAATAAATCACCTCTGATATAATGGAAAGAAAATGGGATCACACACCTCCAGTACATTTTTGGACTGTAGCGTCATGTTAACACTCCAACAGGCCATTGACATATATGGCATTGAGAAACAGCAACAAACCACTCTGGAAACTGTATTAACTTCTATATTCAACTGACGGTTCTCCTCATATTCCAATTAACAAATGGGAAAGAGAACTTGACATCCACTCTCATTAGCACGTTTGGAATAAAATCTGTAATAACACCTTCAGCATGTTACACATTCGGCTAATACAATAAAAAGTCATTCACAGAACAAACATTACTCAGCACAAGACGCACATAATGAGAGCAACTGGATACTCTGGGATGAAGTAACCACCACACAATCCCTGTTCCTTGGCTGCAGCATTTAATTATCTCCTTCCATGTGGATACTTGGGCGATCTGGATGTACTCTACACGCTCAAAATGAATCATTATAGCCCTGCTGTCTTTATCTATCACCAAGAAAACAACACCACTAAACTGAAAACTCATAATGGTTGAATCTCCTCACACAACAGTTCCATCTATTCATCTATACCACTACCACATCATCTATGCTCAGTTGATATTGGGCTAGAGGCGAGGTACACCCTGGACAGGTCGCCAACGTATCGCAGGGCCAGCACGCGCTCACATGTTTAAATGTAAATATAAGTGGGGAAAAACTAAATTAAAAAAAGAAAAGGAGAAGAGAGGAGGAGAACATTTTCTGTCTGAACCTGTCCATGCCCGAGAGTAAATGAACCGAGCACATGCAGTGTAAAGACTCAAGTAGACAGCGCGGAAAACGTGACCGAATCTAACCTGAAGCCGAATATCATCAGGGTCGCTAAGGGCTCGGGTCGGGTATCAACACTTGAAAATGTATGCACCAAATGCTGAATAAAATAAAATAAGGGATAAAAGAAGAGGACAAAACACTGAAAAAGACTCTTCATTGAAAAAAGCAGTGATTTATCTTATCTCCGTCTGGCTGTTATCTCGGTTTGGCCTGACCTCCTTTACAACTATTGTATGTGTAGCTGGCAAATATACTCTCCAGTTCAGAGCAAACAGAAGGGAAGGGTGGAGTTGATTATCGTTACAGATATTAACCTTTATTTTCTAGCTGCGTCTCCGAGGATAAGAGAAGCAGCCATAACAAGGCTACCTAAAGGAAACACGATCTGATAGATGTCACTCATATGGGCGTGTCGTGAATTGTGTGCGGGATGTGCTGTGTGTGTCTCTTTGTATCAATTCTAACCAATAAAAGCATGAAGGTTATATCAGGTGCGTTGTTGTCACCGGAGCTTTTTCAGGTCAGGGAGCTTTTCTCTCCCAGGCCTCGGGCTGTGGATACATTTAACTGTCATCACAGATAAGTATCAGGTATTACCTTGCCACTAAGGCCACCTCATGTGTAGCTGTGTGGCATCTACTCTCTTTGTTTGTTTGGTTTTTTATAAATCGTGCCGCATTGGTCCCGTTCGTATCATGACGACGTGTCCAAATTAGGCAGTGGTTCTTGTCAAAGTAACTAAACACACAATGTTATCTGAACTGCACATTCATAGCCAAGCCCTATTGTTTATGGAGTCAGGAAAAGACGTCAGCCTGCAAAAATAGACAAAGCGTTTTAGGATTATAGGATATGACATCATATGAAAGGGAAAAAAAAAAAGGTCCTGCTGAGTGTAACCATAGGAACAACCTGAGCCTGAGTAAACAAACAGTTAACAGATATATATAAACAGCGATATTGGTTTCGCAATCACAGGTATTTGAGGCCCAAAAAAAAAAAAAATGAAAGCAGTCTCTCAGTGCAGGTGTGAGGCGTATCTCCAAGTTTTAACCTTCAATGTTCCAGGTTTGTTTTCCACTTTGTTTACTTGTTTACTTATTGTCTCAGAAGCAATGCAGAGGACGGACGTTGGCGCTCCCTCTGGGAGTATTTCAGGGGCAGGTAGCAGCGACAGTCTATTTTCATATTTGTAACCAACAATTCTATGCAATTTGCTTCATGCTGGATTCGTGCCATTATTACCTGACAGATAAAAGATCATTACAACCTCAGTTCCTGTGCAGATATAGACAATCATCAACTCAAAATATATATGCCACTCCTGTTGGAATGCAGGACCCGTTTCTGGTGTCATGTTCTCAGGAATGTTCCCTTGAGTAAAACCGCTTATCTGTGTCCATAGCGATGAGAAGTGGAAACACTATGATCACGAATCTGTGGAGACAAGTCCCATCGGTGACGCCATCTCAAGCCGTAACTGAGTAAACACTGAAACAGCTTTTACAGATGAAGGCTTTAGGGTGAGGGAAAGGTTAAAAAGCACCTGAATGCTGCTCTCCCGAGAAAAACAAAGGCCCATCAAGTACATGGTGAAAGGACAAAATATTTCAAGTGGGAAAAGAGTGGGGAGCATTTGAGAGCCTTCCTCAAGTGCAAGTAAACATTACCTGGCACACACAGAGCTTGGTTAACACGCCATGTTAGCTGACAACACTTGAGAGGAGACTGCTAGTTAGTTCTTAGAATTGCTTGTGGCATATCAAGATCCTGGGGAAATAAAATCACAGTGGGGAGATGAAAAACAGCCAAGACAGAGAGAGACGAGCTGTAAAAACAGACGGCCCACCTGCCAATTTAATGCACAGACTAACAGCTCAATATTGGACACATTAGGGTTTTATCAACCCGTGGCAATCTCCCCTGCAGCCACATGTCTCCACACACAATCTGTCCTAACATGGACCAGACGGTTAAAATGGTGCACAGGCCCCCAGTGGGAACAAGGGAAGTCAGTGATTTGAGCCTACAACTCTTGTACATCCTCTCCACAATAAACACTGCAGCCTCTAAAAGGCCCACAAGAGACCACCGGAGTGTGTGTGTTCGGGAGTGAGTGGGCAGATCGGACGTGGGTCATGGTCGAACATGAAAGACCCCATGTAACATGGCTGTGTGTGAGTAAGAGAGGAGGAAGAGAGGAGGGAGAGGAAAACAAGCAGTGTAGTCGGAGATACGGAAGGAGGAATACGTACAGACAACAAGGCGACTGTACATTTGTCCTAAGGGAATGACTGTGTGTGTGTGTGTGTGTGTGTGTGTGTGTGTGTGTGTGTGTGTGTGTGTGTGTGTGTGTGTGTGTGTGTGTGTGTGTGTGTGTGTGTGTGTGTGTGTGTGTTTCAGGTCAATCCCTGCATGCGTCAGATCTGGACAGCTGCCATTCGAGTTGCATCTGAGCGCCTGTGGTTAAGACTGGCTCCTCCTCGGGCCCTGACACTGAAATTATCTCATGATTACTGCCTCACTTGCTTTCTAGAGAAACTTCATGATTAAGGCCCATTTATGAGAACAAGACGCTCCCGGTTGCTACTTGTCCTCATCGCAAACCCCAACCACTTATTTCAGACAATAAGTCAAGCATTCAGGGCGAAAAAGCGGGTTCATCCGAGCATGGAGCAGCTGCTGTGGTCATGAGTGTGAAAAAGCTGGCAGAGGCACGGAGGGAACCAATCGGACCGGACTGAAACGCTGCAAAGCTTTGTGGCTGTGGACGACCGAGGCTGTTTCTTTGAACAGGAGTGAATGAGCTTCACAAAACGGAGGATTAAAGCAACAACTGAGCGAGAAATCATGATATAAGATAAAGAGCACAGGTTTTAGCTGTGGCTGTGGACGGGTCTGACCGGGAGTACCGTTGGTTCTGTGTAAGAATAAAAGGCCTCGGAAACCAGACGGGTGCCTGTGCCATTGTCCTCATCAGCTCAGTTTCCTCCCTTTCCTGTTTACACATCCCCTCCCTGTCTGCTGACATTCTTTTTGGGGGTGTAATGCCGAAACAGGTTCATTTTATGAGGACATCATCAGTAACGAAGAGAAGAAGAAAAATATACGTTTTATTCAATCGTTTGTTAGGATGTAATAATATTGTAATATTATCTTCTTTTATAGTTATTGTACACACTCCTAAAGTCCATGTGGAGATTTGTGTCTGTGCACTGCAGAGTCCAACTCACCCTGAGGGTGTGTATGACCACATCCTGGGCCTCCAGCTCTCCCTCCAGAATACTGAGGAGAGTCAGCAGCTCTGCTCGGCTCAGAGCCTCCACATTCATTTTCTCCTCCTGATGAGAGAAAGACAAACAGAGGGAATGAGAATGAGATATTCTTTATGGTACAGATGTATATGATACAGTTTATCAAACCTGGTTGTATTGTGCAAAAATAAACAAATGAACATAAAATGCAATCAGAATGATCCATCAACACAAGGAATATGAATGCCTCTGAATATTGGGAATGGATTTATGTGCAGAGAAGTGTTTATTGGTAACTTTTCTTAGTGCATCTTTCAGTGAGTGGCACAGAGCTGATGTAGGATGGGACTCTGGGTCCCATCTGTGGCCTCGCTGGGTTGTGCGCAGGGTCATAAACAGGAAGTCATTAGCATATCTGCATTTTAAGTTGCTTAGGGGATATACTGAGGACAGTTGTCTGCCGTATTCAGCACAAACTGTCCACTGCAAAGGTGCAGTGCAATCTGAAAAGCCATTAGGTGAATGTGATTCCATGAAACGTCTTCTTTCGCACACACTTTTAAAGGCATTAGCCATCCAACACTCCACTCCACACTCTGTGATTCACCAGCCAGGCCCAGTCTAGTCTCAGGGACCAGACATAATGTACCTCACACGGCTGACATCATCCCTAATTAAGAAAATGACAAAACCACAGTTTTAACGTCGGGGTGAGGTCGGCCTCCGGGTTATTGTCAGTGCCTTATAATGATGCTGTGGCTGCTGCTCGGTGTGCTGATCATCTGTTTGAAACTATAATGATCAGCTTGTCTCTTACTCCTCTCATCACTCTCTCACACTAACCATGGCACTCAGTAGAGCGCATGAAATTCAATCAAGCTGCACCAAATTTCACACACTCATTCATGTCAGTCCCCTAAATATACCAGTTGTTTTTTTCCCGTTAAGATCCATGAATTATTCCCTGGGAATCTGGGAAAATGTTAAAATAAAACACAATCTCGTATGTTAAAGAAAGTTTCCTGGCCCCTTTGGTTGGATCCACCCCAAAATTGAATGGGTTCTTTCTCGGCCCATATTTTGAATAATCCTGCTGACAAACAAACCGACAAACAGACGAGAAACCATAACCTTGGCAGAGGTAATATCACAGCTCAGTGCAGTAGATATGTAGTCTGCAGAATAAAGATGCAGATGTTTGTCAAATTAAAGTAGAAATCAAACATAAGGTGTTAAACCAAGGCTGACCATCAGCTACTAGAACAGCTTCACTGCTCCTTGGTGTAGATACTCAAACTCTCTGAAACTGTATCTGAGCAATTTCTCCAAAGAGATTTGGTGTTATGATGATGATGATGATGATGATGTTGAAGAGAGCATATAAGGGTCCTTTCACTATAGGTGTCCAGCTCAGTTGGAAGCTCATCTGTCTGCTACTGTTCTCATCTTCTCTTTAACAAACCTCTCCTCCTCGCTGTCTGCAAGGTCTCTCCAAAAATTCCTCTGTGCATTCTGTGGCTCACCGCACGCTCACAGCGAAGGGACGTGTTGTGAATCACTAGTTATTTACTGGCTAAAAACTTGACATGCACTGCAAGGATAGTTTCCAGTCCTGCCCAACCACACACACGCACACGCAGTTTTGTTATCTGAGTTAGTTTAGTTATATATTTGTGTGTTTGAGCTGCTGGATGTCAGTGTAGGGCAAAACTCTCTCCGTGTGTCACCTGATATCTCAAAATCAGCGTCCATGGAAAATCATTCCCACATTCCAGGGATGCCCACACCATGGGAATTGTCACTCAAGAGCAAAATCCCTGAATCCCACTCTGTGGCCCCCGTGGTTTCAAATGGCAGTGATGCAGGTTGTGCATTCATTTGATCGAGGAACTAATAACATGTCTTGTCATGGGTTGTTGCCTTCATGTTGTTCAAGCAAATTTACAAGTCAATATAGAAGCATACCGACTAATTGCCCAAACATGTGTCTGTCTATCTGTGTGTCTGTGGAACCCTTATGTCAGAAACCGTTCATCTAATCGGCTTCACACTTTGCATGTGTATTGTAAATTGGCCAAGGAAGTGCAGTGCCGATTAGGGTGCGATTTTGACAAGAAATGCGTTCGATATAAATTATTTTAAATTGACTATGAAATTGTCATTGCACATAAACCAAGAAGGATGAACACCAAGTTTCCGTACTCCACTCTGCACCATAGACTGCACACAACGTCCAGCACTCAAACAGTGAGAAATGCAGCGGTAATGCTCTGGACCCTACTTCAGAATTATTCTTTCTCATTAGTGGGTCTACAATATAGTATCAGTTTTCTATTGATTGAGAGCTGGACTTTGTGTGCAGAGCTTTTTATGAACAGTCTATGGTGCAGGGTAAAGTTACAAAACCTTGTGTTTATCCTACCTGGTTTATCTGCAATGGAGATTTTACAGTTGTTCATAATCCATCGTTAATATTTTTTACCAATATTGTCGGATGGATGATTTGTGAGATATGCATTCCACATACAGAAAAACAGAGGTTTGTGTATTTACTACAAGCTAATTTGACAAAGCTGCGGATAGCATCAAGAAAATTGGCCCAATGAAGACAGTTCACTTTACAAACGGTCATTTCACACAGGTAGAAAACAAAGTCTGGTTTAAACTTGAACTCAATCTGGCTGATGAACCAGTAAGGACTCAGTGCTGATGGGATCTACGTGCAGGACACGCTGCTCAGTGCCTCCAGAGGAATAAATGATGGCTGTGGTTGCTCAGGAACAGCAGAGCTTCCACCTGCCACCCTGTTGGTCCTTTGTCTGACACAAGGGGCTGTTGTTGTTATTATCATTTCCAGGGCTGGAAACCTTCAGCTCAATCGGTAAAGTATTGCAAACATCACCATATCAACACATTAGCCTTTATGTGTATAGATTGCCTGGAGTGATAATGGTAAAATCAATACCATACACACCCATTAGGCTGAAAATGAACTCAACACAGGACCCCTGCTGGATCTCAGCGCTTCTTACTCATCCTTACTCATCTAAATTTGTTTGGCATGATCGTTTACCAGTTTCATACAAAGTAAAGTTTCATATATAACCAGAAACGGCAAAGCCGCAGCAAATAGCAGATGAAGCCCGGACCTGTCTATGGACTTTTGCATTTTGATTTCTAACTCAAAAAGAAAACCTCGCAAAATGTCCGGATTAAATCTCTGGAGGGCAGAAACCAGTGTGAACACGTACCTTCATGCGCTCTGCTCCGGCCACATTAATTGTTCTGCCAGTCCAACAGAGAGGAGACACTCGGCAGCATGAATCCAGTCAGTCCACTGACACTGCACAGACACTCTGAGGCCACCTCGAACAACAGACGCTCAGTGACGAGACGGACAGCCAATCAGAGGGGCGCGCTGCAGCCATCTGACCAATGAGCGGCAGGATTGTCATCGCTGGGGCGGGGATGAGAGCGTGCCCGAGTCTGTGGGAGAAACCTCTTTGTTTCAGGCACTGGTGTGTCCCATGCGCTTTTGGAAGGGTGCGCACATTTGGCCTATTTGCACTATTATCGCATGCGAGGTTATATTTGTAAGTGCACAATTACAAAAAGGTGAAATGGTTGAATTGGAAATATTGTGCACAAACTGGTCGTGCACCCAACAAACTCGTAGAACCGGTAATTTCTCAGATGCTCACGGGCTTGCACCGTCTCGTGCGGCTGTATCTCCCCTTAATGGCCAAACGACAGCATCACAGCACAACCCTCCCTGGCCCCCCTGTGGCGGTGCAGCCTGCACGAGCCTGTCCTGTCCGTGTGTGTGTGTGGGCGTGCATGAAAATGCATGTGAAACGTGCACAACGAGATTTCAACACACCTCCACGCTTTGGTGCACTCCTGCTCGTCTCGTTTTGCAGCTGTATGTCACAGTAAATCAGATAAGCATTGATTCTTTAAGTGAGGTAAAACTCTATATATGCATTAGAACTGTCCTGAAGGGTCTCGTAGAGTTGCTTTGTATCCATTTGTGTCCCAGTGATGTTTAAATATCGTTCACAGACATATTGGAGATTATGATTCAAAATACTGAGGTAGAAAGTAGTCGAATAAACCAATGTCAATTTTTGGGGGGCAACACAATACTATGGTATATATTACCTAAAAAACATTGGCAATGATTCCCATGTTGTTATCAAACTCTTCTTACAATGAAATGTAATTGAGGCTCGATATTTACAGTTTATCCTTTATTTAAAAATAATTATTTTTAATAAAATAAAAGGAAAATTGACAATTCAACCAGATTTGTGCTATAGAAGTTGCATTTAGAGGAAAGAAAAACATGTTAATGTTTAACATAAACATAAATGCATATCTTTTCTGGTTTATTCTGTAAAAGTCTTCATAAACAAACACTGATATATGTGAAAGGCTCATATCGGCAGTTTTTTTATTAGCCAACTAGCTCGGGCTCCAGAAGGAACTGCTGGTTAAATATTGTGGTGTGAGGTCGTAATTGGCTCAGTCACCTCACAATGTTTTAAGATTTAAAATGTAAGTTATTCTGTGAAATACAATAGAAAAACAATAATATAATGTTTAAGTCTTTAATTCCGTTAATCTGTGGCAACTATAATTTAACTGATCTGCTCTGACTGAAAAGGTTTTATGTCCATTCTGCTGTTGTATATGTGAAAACAACATGGAAACAGGCCCAGTTGGCTAACTCTTCTTAAACTCTCTATATTGTGTATTTTAATGGACAGTAAATATATTATATGGAATTCATTAAACTTTTGTAATACATAAAGTGTAACAGTTACATTATAAAAGAGCTTTACCTGAGAGAATGAAAAAATGAAAAGTCGAAGACACACAAACTAATGATGGATGAATTTAATTCTGTTGCACAAAAGTAACAAAAAGAGCAGTGGTTTAAAAATGAAGATTTCAAAAATATTAAAACACCTCATATTGTCTACTAAAAAACAATGACGAAAAAACAAAGCCTGTCAGTCAATCACATCGACAAGAAAACCCAGCAGGGGTTTGTTTCGTAGAACCGAATGTTGTTCTTAAATTCTATACATTTCTATAAATCGTTATTAATAACCTTACAATACGCTCCAATTTATTTTGTGCTTTATTTTGTATGGTACTATGGTATCAATGTCTTTAGATGAGTGATTTGTCCACGAACTTGAACTACAGACAACCTTATATCTGAAGAATCAGAATATACTGTTTAAGTTTTTTATTTTTCTGAAAGCGGAACATAAACTGGTGATTTGATAGTGAAGCAGGTTAGAGTGAGAGCTGCCAGGTTACTGCCACATAATCAGAGTTAGATTGAAGAAGAATCACTGGCTCTGGGCTCGAGTTTCAGTTTGATGGGCACCGCGGGTGTGACGAAACCATCCACTCCCAGCTCCAATGGAATCTGGGGAAAAAAATGTGTAACAAATTAGGCTCTATCAAAACTCACATCCTAATTCAAATGACCATACTTAATAAAATAACAGTCTTCTCACCTGTGTCTCCTTGCAGGTGACAAAGCTAAAGTTCTGAAGGACCATGACTAAGGCCAGCTTCATCGCCAAGAGAGCAAATCGCATTCCAATACAGTTCCTTGGTCCAGCTCCAAAGGGCAGGAAGGCATAGGGGTCGATGTTGTCTTTGTTCTCTTTGCTGAACCTGAAAAAAACATTAACAAATATCAGTAAGTTGCATCATCTATACCACTTTTCTCATTTATACAAGATCAATAAGATGATTAAAAAGGACAGTTCAGAAATTGGCCTTACCCCACTCTCACTTGAGGTCACCTTAGAAAAGAGAACAAGGACCAAGCCTCAGACAGTCCTGTACTTTGAAGGCCATACCTTACACAGTGTTCTTAACAGACTCATTCAGGGATCGACTAGTGACGCCTCAGTGTTTCTACTGAACGACTAAGAAGGTTTTTTATTCCAGCAGCAGTCAGATTTTTTAAAGAACACTTTAGTTTTTGGCTGGATCTATGGCACATGTCAGATGAAAATCATTTCTCAAATGGCTTTTTATGGTTTTCATTATTGTGAAATGTACTGTGAATGTAATGTTTACTGTTTGTTGTCTGTATTTGGTAGAAAAGGAGTTTCACCACCAGGGATTAATTAAACTGTCTAATCTAATCTATCCTTCCATCCTTTGAAGTGAGAGACAGGGTACACCCTGGACGAATCGAGTGTATCGCAGATATAAAGACAAGCAACCATAAAATATTGGGAAGTTTATTAGTCACATTCATTTTGGGTTAAATCTGAATTTAACCTGTACAGTACCTTTCAGGTTTGAAGGCCTCAGGCTCAGGCCAAAAAGCAGGGTCCCGGTGCAAAGTGTAAATTGGTACCATGACGATTGTTCCCTTAGGAACGGTCACACCGTTCACTTCCACTGAGGCCTTCGTCATTCTCTCCAATCGACTGGCAACAGGGTACAGCCTCATTGACTCATTCACCACCATGTCCAGGTATTCCATCTGCATCAGGGCTTCATAGGTGGGCTCACACTACAGGAAGTGAATTAAAGTTATAATGAGTTGGTAGCACAGAACCAGTTGCTAATTAATTATAGTTGTTTAAGAAAAGACAAGTTACCTTTTCTGGGAAGGTTTCATCAATTTCCTTTTGCAAGGTCTTTTGGGTGTGAGGGTGGGTTGCCAGGTTGTAGGATATAAAGCCAAGTGTGCTGCTCGTGGTTTCATAGCCAGCAAAGATGAAAAACATGGCCTGAGCCAGGATTTCATTATCTGTCAGCCCTGCAACACACACACAACATAATTAAACATTTGTATTGTTACTATTATGACAATATTTAAAGGCTCAGAAAATATTTGCTTGGGAAAGAATGATTATTATTTCCTTCAGTCATAGCAGGGAGCAGGGTATTGATGTCTTTGTTTGAACTTCAGCAGTTAAAAGGTTCTGACCAGCAATGATCGCAAATATACGACAATATTTGTAAGATGACATCGAAAGCTGGCCAGATGCTATTCCACAATTTTTTTATCCAAACGCCACCCAAGTAATGAAAAGGGAAAGAGAAGAACAGTAGTAGATTGCAGTAATGCACATTGATGTTGGATGCCAATAAACCGAAAACAAAGAAGAAGAAGAAGAAGAAGAAGAAGAAGAAGCTTTCATCTCTAGTTGCCTCCAAACTTCCAGTTTTACTTGTCAGTAGTCAACAACATGCAGTTCAACTATGCACAATGAAACACAATGTGAACATTGATATCTTTGACTACACTCTTTGTTTACATGTAAAATATAATAAAATAAGCTTAAGGTATGACGATAGAGAAAACTATAAACTTAAATGTGTCCATCCAGTTTCTTTCTCTACCTTTTTGCAAACTGCTGCCATTTTTATTGTTCTCGGAAACCTGAGAGTCCACCATCAGCTGCATGAAGTCCACTCGGTTCTGCCAGACAAAAAACACACAGTTGTTGTTCAAGGGGAATCTTACACAAAACAAAATTGAAAAAAACAAAACTTCACAAATTCAATCCACTGTAGCTGCGCTGAATTACTTTGTGGTCAGCCTTCTTCCGATCGGATTTTATCATCTGCAGGAAGCTGTAGAAGTATTTCATCACATCAGCAGGGAATAATGCCACATCCATCTTATCAAAGACTGGTCCCAAGAATGGAAACAGAACTGAAAGGAATAAGAAGAGATACAGTTAATTTGAATGTCAAAGAAAGACGACAAAATAGATATTCTGGTCACAGAATAATGTTCAACATACCGATAAGCACAAGTAATGGATTCAGGAAGTTGAACTTGACCATTTTCTTGATGTTTGTTACAAATGGATCAGAGGGATGATTGATGGAATCAATGTCCACGCTGAAAGAAGTGCTGGTCACAACATCCATACTGTACGGTCCAAATACTCTGTAAAAAAGGCACGTAATTCCAATTGAGTAAAGTAATACCAATAATCCTTGAGTAAGACAAAGTAAAACAAACGGGAAACTAATGAAACTCATCACAAAGAGTAAAGCCGTTTTCAGACATAACTTCTGGAGGATGTCAGGACATAACATGTATTAATTCTACTGTGGAGATCACGTGTTTCTGTTTACAGCACACTGACACCGGCATCAGCCCTGATCACCAAAAGCTCTCTTGACATATTCACCTGTGTCTTCTACGTTTTTCATCATGAGATATATTATTTCTTTTTATCTTTTTCATTTTGTTCGCGTGTTAGATACGTCATCAACCCCCCCACTCCACGATGAGTTCTCATAACCGCTCCTCCAGACTTTCTGAGGACTTAATACTTGGGGGAAAGTCCACAAAGTCTGGAGGTCGGACATTTGTGTTCACACATACATCCCCTCTGGAGAATGCAGGGGAGTTCAGTGCATATCTGAAAGCAGCTTAACATAACTCACTCTTTAACTTCAATGACTTCATCCGCCCCGACTTTCTTGTGAAGACTCTCGATCAGGTTACTCGAGTGTTTAAACATTATTGTGTACATCTGCCCAAAAGAAAACAATGAATTGTCAAATATTTGCATATAGACATCAACCAGTTTTAGTGTGAATATGTGAATAATGCAAAAAAACTAAAAGTACAAATTTTCAACCTCTTTCAGTCGGCCACTGGTGAATGACGGCGAGAGCACACTGCGAATCCTCTTCCATTCCTCATCTTCTACTGTTGATACAGCATCACGTAAGGGTCCGTTTAGGCCAAAATCCTAAACCACACACCCACAGAGGACACCTTCATTACATTTAGTTCAATAATTAATCTTGAGGCCCCCCCCAGTGTTGCTTTTCCTTACCCGTCTGTTGGTGAAGACAGAATAACACTCCTTAACCAAGACTGTTTTGATCATGGCTGTGTCCATTATACCCAAGAGAGGCTGTCTGCCATCGTAACACCTTGTAATGCAACAGCAGATATTGAAGTGAGTTGAATACAGCGTGGGACATCGCATGAGACATGTAGGATGTATTCTTAATTCATATCAAACACTTACCCCCAAATCCTGCCATATTTCTTAAAGCAGTCCGTGTCAAAATTGTGGATGCCCTGTGGAGACGAGTGACAGAGGAATCAAAAGAGTCAAAACCATCATCAGCAGAGTGTCAGCTTAGATCACTGGAAAACGTGTCTCACCTTCCTGTACCCCAAAAATGTCCCAATAAAGGGCAAAGGTTTGGGTCCTTGGATGCCTAACTTCTTAAAAACGCCATATGGAGCATATCCATACCTGGGGATTAAAAAAGCAGGAAAGTGAGAACAAATCCATTATTAATGAAGTCATATATATATATATTATAAAAAAGTTTACAATTGTTTTTATGTTTCGTTGAATATCTTTGTCTTTTTTGTTGTAAACCTGATACTTGATACTTCGAAGCTTCAACTAAGTTTACAGTTTCATCCTTTTTCTGTCATCAGCTGCATTTCTGCATGCGCAAAATATTTGAAACCATAAAAATCCTTTCTTTCAGTTCTGTATAGGCTGGTTCCTCCGTGTCTGTTGGAGCATAAGGACCACAGGGTGTAGAGCAGAAGAAGTGGTCTGAATGGTTTCTGTGGATGCTTGCTTGATATTTCCTCCTACCAAACGAAAATCTTTGGACATTTTCAAAGAAAATAATCAGGATATCTTAACTTGGTAATAAAGCTCCATTAAGTTCCATTTAAGTGCCCAAGGACTCGTTTCAGTGAGTCAGCATATGCAATTCATACCAAACAAGCTATTGTTAATGTTAATTATTAAACCTGTGTTCGTGCTGCTATTGCTTATAAAAAAAAGTCTGCTGTCGAAGGAGCCCATTAACATTGAATAGAGCCTTTATTATCTTATCAGCTATGCCTGTATGTGACCATTAACATCTCTAACTAAGGAAAGGTTGATTAAGTGTCCACCGATTTGAAGGCCCCTGTGCACTTATGGTACCCTCACATGGAGCGATATGAATTATTGTCTGGCTGATTAGAGGTTGTCTTAGGTATATAAACATGACTAAATTATGATGATCACCCGCCTGTTGCTGCCTGAAATACAGGTCATAAACCCCACCCCTACCGGTACGATAAGACATGCAGTATAGTTCTTATCACACTGATGCATGTCCATGTGTTCATTTTGTAAATTTTGTTTGAATTAAGTACTTGATGCATGACAACGCGGAGAAACATCATGATTGACAGCTGAGACTGACTCGCGATTGGTTGAGCACAAGACTCTGGCTGCAAATTACAGCATCAGGGATAATTTGGCTTCATTTTTGCACAAAGGGAGGAAGTGAAGACACATGGTCTCATCTTTATATGCTGTCTATAGCATGCTGTTTAATTATATATATAAATTAATTTTAACAGCCACCTTTAAGGCTCTTTACAATACACTGACTGAATCAGTGTGCATGTTTTCAATCCAGCATTGCAATTGTGAGAAAAATTCTTTAAAATTCATTAGTACACAAAACTGAGCTCAATTAAGTAACTATGTATTTACACATATTTGGTAAAAAAGCACGTCTATATGTACACACCCTTGCAGCACCCGCACAAGTGTGTAGACTTAAGGCTGTTTGACATCTCCCTATCGCTACTGTTATTTACAATATTTACTTTTACCATTGTTATTGGTACAAACAATTTATCATAAACCAGAAAAAACATAAAACACGTTTGTGCACAGACAAGTGTTTGGTCCCACACTGACCTCAACTGTAAACTCCTCCTGAGTCACCCATCAACTCAGCTGCACCAGATTCAGTGGAGCAAATTAAATGGTTAATGGGTCTGTATTTATAAAGAGCTTTCTTAGTCTTGATGACCAATCAAAGCGCTCTACAGTACAGTTTGTCATTTACCCATTCACAAAATACACCTTAATTATCATCCATATTAACTCATGTTGACTCCCAAGCAAGTCTCCAGCCACTTTCAACGTGACCACAGGTGTAATGTTAAAGAAAAGACTGCATGGTTGAGCAGGGTCCACAGACTGTATATATAGATGACAACAGGACTAAATTATGATGATCACCCACCTGTTGCTGGTTGAAATACAGGTCATAAACCCCACCCCTACTGGCACGATAAGACATGCAGTATAGTTCTTATCCCACGTACCTATATATTTACACATATTTGGTAAAGAAGCACATCTATATGTACACACCCTTGCAGCACCCACACAAGGCTGTTTGACATCTCCCTATCGCTACTGTTATTTACAATATTTACTTTTACCATTGTTATTGGTACAAACAATTTATCATAAACCAGAAAAAACATAAAACACGTTTGTGCACAGACAATTCAAAAATATTTATAGTCTGATATTAGAATCCATTTTAGACCCTAGAGTTTTTTTTATTTGGACACATTACATTCATCTGTAAATCTTTAACTGTGGGCTACCTTTAGTAACCCTAACCTCCAGGGTTGTGTTTTTTTTTTAGTATCAGTAACTCAGAGGTTATTTGTCCTTGATTTCTCAAACTTTGATACATGTATTTGTCCACAACAAATAAAACTCACCTGGAGCCATAAGCACCCAAAACAAATTCTTAATGACACTCGGAACTCAACAGCTCATCTCAATTATGTGATTTCATGTTAGTGATGTGACTTAAAGCAACAGGGGGCTCTTTTGGTTCAGAAATCCATCGGTAGAATAGGAAAATTAGGGGCACACATACAAATCGTGCTATTCAAAAAAAATTTTTTTATTTGATTCCTCATTAAAAAGGAAGTCCGAGATTTATCCAGTATTTGTTAACTACACGTTTATGTGAGAAAGTGTCTGACTGTACGAGAAACCAAGATGAGAAAAATCTGATCTTACTGTCCGTCTTAATCATTTTATAATGTTATATTTTCTTTTTCCTCTTTTCTGATCTCTAACATCCTTTAACTTCTGTGCTCTAGTGCTGTGTGATCTTCAAATTGCTTTTAAATTGTTTCTAATTGTTTGCTTTTAACTTTAACTACCCTTTTTTCCCTGTTAAAAGAGTTTTGGGGTAGTTTTTTTCCTCACTCTTGCTGAGGGTTAAGGGCGGAAGATGTTGCACCTTGTTAAGCCCTTTGAGGCAAAGTGTGATTTGTGGATATGGATTATTATTATTATTATTATTATTATTATTATTATTATTATTATGTGACAATAAAGACTTGAATCAGTGTCTTCAGCTACTGAAAACAACATTGACAGTGTTGCCCTGTTTTCCACTTTAAATGTCGCGGACTCAAACGTTACAGTTTTCACACGTGGACTCACAACCTCAAATTAAACGTCAGATAAATCGTGCGCGGAAACTAGAAACTAGAAACTGTCACACAGCCTCTTACAAAGAGCTGTAAGAAAAGGAAACAACCAGATTCAGTGTTTCCGCCTTTGTGCGGAATTGTTCACTTTTGTTTGGGAAACTGTGCAGATCTGGAGGACACACACCAACAGAACCATACTCACACTGCGATGAGAGTGATGACAAACACTATCAACGTCCAGGTTTCGATGGAAAAGTCCGGGAAGTAGCCCATCGTGCGTCCTGCTGTGCGCCCTGAGCTCTGCGCTCTGTCACCGCTTCTCTCGGTTGAGGTGTGTGAGCTGCACAGAGGCGGGGCCACGGTTAAAAACATGTTGCATAACTTCTTATCGTCACCATCAGTGCGTGCTGGGCCAGTCCAGGTCGACTGATCAATAAACTTTACCTTTCTCCCACTTAAAGAGACAGTTCACCCTAAAATGAAAATTCACTCATTATCTACTCACCACGATGCTGATGGAGGGGTGGGTGAAGTGTTCCAGTTCAAAAAATACTTTTGGAGTTTAAGGGGTAAACAGCGTTGCAGCCAAATCCAATACAACTGAAGTGAATGGTATAAAATTCTTCAAATGTAAAAAAAACAAAAAAAACATAAATGCCTCCATGCTGCTCCAGTGTCCATAAGCCCGACGTTAAAATTCAACTCGAATCAAGATCATTTACACCATGTTTTTTAGCCCTAATGTCTACCATCTTCTCTCTGTCTCCTCAACTTGTCCTGTATCTCTACACTTGCAAAGCCTCGGTTGATGCAGTCATTTCACTGTAGCCTGTCTCAGCGAAGAAAATGAGAAGAGAGACAGACAGGGAGGGACAGAGAGAGAGAGACAGACACAGGGGGAGAGATAGATGGACACAGAAAGAGACAGACGGGGAGGGACAGAGAGAGAGAGAGAGAGAGAGACAGACAGAGAGAGACAGAAGGGGAGAGAGGGAGAGGGACACAGAAAGAGACAGACAGGGAGGGACAGAGAGAGACAGACAAAAAGAGAGACAGAGGGGGAGAGAGAGACATGATAAAATTAAAACAATAAAATCTGTCTAATCTGGCCATAGATAAAAGATCCTCCCTGCTTTGGACCCAAGTGTACTATCTGTATTTGTCATGCATTTCTCTCCATATGTCAGTTAACCTGTGAGTTTCCACCACCTGTTTCATGGCCATTTTGAAGCAGCATGAGGTTCAATGTGATTTCTGTCCAGCTGATCGTCCTCTGTGCAGTTAAAAAAAAAACTCTTCAGGCCCGCACTGACTTAAAACCCCACTAAACTCATAAAAATGTTTAATTATTGTCAGGTCCTGCGTTGGGAGCGTATTCATTTATTAAAATAGTAAAAAGCTATTGGCTCTGACCACCATCAGTGTGCCCCTCATTACTTCCTCCATCACATGAGACTTCCGCAGAATGTGATGATGTGAGGAGTGACACACAGGAGAAAACACACAGCAGACACCCCGCCTTACACAGCTTGTCCTCATCCTTGTAAATCTCGTTTGAGTTTCAGGACTATTTTCGTCAGTCTATAAATTTGCTCGTCAGTATAACCTACAATCTTCAACTTTGATTTTGTTCATGTTTTTAAATATAATGCAGGAACTATTTGAATCTGTTGCACTTCATTAAGGTTTGTCCTGCTGTGAATCAGCAGACAGTCAGTGAGAGGCTGGTTGTCTTCAGCACAGTCCTCCTCCTCCACCTCCTCTTCTTCCATGCTGGACTCTGGCTGTTCCTCCTGCTGCTTCTCCCTGGTCCTGCTTGTTGCTCCTTTCTTGGCCTGAGAGCCACTGATGTTGCTCAGCTGTTTTCTTTTGAGAACAAGGACTTTAAAAACATTTTCCTCCACCATCAGGTCCCTCACTGTGTCCGTAAGACCCAAAATTCAAATTCGACTCGAAACAAGGTCATTTTCACCATGTGTTTAGTCTTTAGACCACTACTAGCCAACCCGTTGTTCGCGATCGACGGCTCAATCTCGACCTTCTTCATTGACGATCCCCGTAACTCTGTGGACTCACTGGCTGCCAGTTGCTCCACAGATCAGCTGTGTGTTGGTGGTCTGTCAGTGTGTCCACTGCTGGCAGCTGAGCTACTGCATTTCCTTCAATACAAGTCAGGATTATGTACTTGTCTAAATGTAAGGACACCACGGTATGAAGACGTGCATCTTACGGTCTAGCGATAACAATCAAAGCCCCGTTAGAAAAAATGAATGAATGAATGGTTGCACACTCCCTGCATGCGTTTCAAAATAAATCTGTTCATTGTTAAAAAAAAGTTTTTTTTTATTTTGAAATATATGCATGAGCGCAAGATGCATGGTGTCATACTGTACAGTACTGGTATTTATTTGAGTACACAGGACTGAATTAATGCATCAATAAAGTTAACTACATAAACATTGCAAAGCCTTTAGCATTAGCAGTAGTAAACTCTCAGTTACAAGATGAAACTGATTATACATTTATACATTTTTTTAAAGTCAGAAGATGTTTTGGTGGATAGCATCAAGAAAATTGGCCCAATGAAGACAGTTCACTTTACAAACGGTCATTTCACACAGGTAGAAAACAAAGTCTGGTTTAAACTTGAACTCAATCTGGCTGATGAACCAGTAAGGACTCAGTGCTGATGGGATCTACGTGCAGGACACGCTGCTCAGTGCCTCCAGAGGAATAAATGATGGCTGTGGTTGCTCAGGAACAGCAGAGCTTCCACCTGCCACCCTGTAGGGGCTGTTGTTGTTATTATCATTTCCAGGGCTGGAAACCTTCAGCTCAATCGGTAAAGTATTGCAAACATCACCATATCAACACATTAGCCTTTATGTGTATAGATTGCCTGGAGTGATAATGGTATAATCAATACCATACACACCCATTAGGCTGAAAATGAACTCCACACAGGACCCCTGCTGGATCTCAGCGCTTCTTACTCATCCTTACTCATCTAAATTTGTTTGGCATGATCGTTTACCAGTTTCATACAAAGTAAAGTTTCATATATAACCAGAAACGGCAAAGCCGCAGCAAATAGCAGATGAAGCCCGGACCTGTCTATGGACTTTTGCATTTTGATTTCTAACTCAAAAAGAAAACCTCGCAAAATGTCCGGATTAAATCTCTGGAGGGCAGAAACCAGTGTGAACACGTACCTTCATGCGCTCTGCTCCGGCCACATTAATTGTTCTGCCAGTCCAACAGAGAGGAGACACTCGGCAGCATGAATCCAGTCAGTCCACTGACACTGCACAGACACTCTGAGGCCACCTCGAACAACAGACGCTCAGTGACGAGACGGACAGCCAATCAGAGGGGCGCGCTGCAGCCATCTGACCAATGAGCGGCAGGATTGTCATCGCTGGGGCGGGGATGAGAGCGTGCCCGAGTCTGTGGGAGAAACCTCTTTGTTTCAGGCATTGGTGTGTCCCATGCGCTTTTGGAAGGGTGCGCACATTTGGCCTATTTGCACTATTATCGCATGCGAGGTTATATTTGTAAGTGCACAATTACAAAAAGGTGAAATGGTTGAATTGGAAATATTGTGCACAAACTGGTCGTGCACCCAACAAACTCGTAGAACCGGTAATTTCTCAGATGCTCACGGGCTTGCACCGTCTCGTGCGGCTGTATCTCCCCTTAATGGCCAAACGACAGCATCACAGCACAACCCTCCCTGGCCCCCCTGTGGCGGTGCAGCCTGCACGAGCCTGTCCTGTCCGTGTGTGTGTGTGGGCGTGCATGAAAATGCATGTGAAACGTGCACAACGAGATTTCAACACACCTCCACGCTTTGGTGCACTCCTGCTCGTCTCGTTTTGCAGCTGTATGTCACAGTAAATCAGATAAGCATTGATTCTTTAAGTGAGGTAAAACTCTATATATGCATTAGAACTGTCCTGAAGGGTCTCGTAGAGTTGCTTTGTATCCATTTGTGTCCCAGTGATGTTTAAATATCGTTCACAGACATATTGGAGATTATGATTCAAAATACTGAGGTAGAAAGTAGTCGAATAAACCAATGTCAATTTTTGGGGGGCAACACAATACTATGGTATATATTACCTAAAAAACATTGGCAATGATTCCCATGTTGTTATCAAACTCTTCTTACAATGAAATGTAATTGAGGCTCGATATTTACAGTTTATCCTTTATTTAAAAATAATTATTTTTAATAAAATAAAAGGAAAATTGACAATTCAACCAGATTTGTGCTATAGAAGTTGCATTTAGAGGAAAGAAAAACATGTTAATGTTTAACATAAACATAAATGCATATCTTTTCTGGTTTATTCTGTAAAAGTCTTCATAAACAAACACTGATATATGTGAAAGGCTCATATCGGCAGTTTTTTTATTAGCCAACTAGCTCGGGCTCCAGAAGGAACTGCTGGTTAAATATTGTGGTGTGAGGTCGTAATTGGCTCAGTCACCTCACAATGTTTTAAGATTTAAAATGTAAGTTATTCTGTGAAATACAATAGAAAAACAATAATATAATGTTTAAGTCTTTAATTCCGTTAATCTGTGGCAACTATAATTTAACTGATCTGCTCTGACTGAAAAGGTTTTATGTCCATTCTGCTGTTGTATATGTGAAAACGACATAGAAACAGGCCCAGTTGGCTAACTCTTCTTAAACTCTCTATATTGTGTATTTTAATGGACAGTAAATATATTATATGGAATTCATTAAACTTTTGTAATACATAAAGTGTAACAGTTACATTATAAAAGAGATTTACCTGAGAGAATGAAAAAATGAAAAGTCGAAGACACACAAACTAATGATGGATGAATTTAATTCTGTTGCACAAAAGTAACAAAAAGAGCAGTGGTTTAAAAATGAAGATTTCAAAAATATTAAAACACCTCATATTGTCTACTAAAAAACAATGACGAAAAAACAAAGCCTGTCAGTCAATCACATCGACAAGAAAACCCAGCAGGGGTTTGTTTCGTAGAACCGAATGTTGTTCTTAAATTCTATACATTTCTATAAATCGTTATTAATAACCTTACAATACGCTCCAATTTATTTTGTGCTTTATTTTGTATGGTACTATGGTATCAATGTCTTTAGATGAGTGATTTGTCCACGAACTTGAACTACAGACACCCTTATATCTGAAGAATCAGAATATACTGTTTAAGTTTTTTATTTTTCTGAAAGCGGAACATAAACTGGTGATTTGATAGTGAAGCAGGTTAGAGTGAGAGCTGCCAGGTTACTGCCACATAATCAGAGTTAGATTGAAGAAGAATCACTGGCTCTGGGCTCGAGTTTCAGTTTGATGGGCACCGCGGGTGTGATGAAACCATCCACTCCCAGCTCCAATGGAATCTGGGGAAAAAAATGTGTAACAAATTAGGCTCTATCAAAACTCACATCCTAATTCAAATGACCATACTTAATAAAATAACAGTCTTCTCACCTGTGTCTCCTTGCAGGTGACAAAGCTAAAGTTCTGAAGGACCATGACTAAGGCCAGCTTCATCGCCAAGAGAGCAAATCGCATTCCAATACAGTTCCTTGGTCCAGCTCCAAAGGGCAGGAAGGCATAGGGGTCGATGTTGTCTTTGTTCTCTTTGCTGAACCTGAAAAAAACATTAACAAATATCAGTAAGTTGCATCATCTATACCACTTTTCTCATTTATACAAGATCAATAAGATGATTAAAAAGGACAGTTCAGAAATTGGCCTTACCCCACTCTCACTTGAGGTCACCTTAGAAAAGAGAACAAGGACCAAGCCTCAGACAGTCCTGTACTTTGAAGGCCATACCTTACACAGTGTTCTTAACAGACTCATTCAGGGATCGACTAGTGACGCCTCAGTGTTTCTACTGAACGACTAAGAAGGTTTTTTATTCCAGCAGCAGTCAGATTTTTTAAAGAACACTTTAGTTTTTGGCTGGATCTATGGCACATGTCAGATGATAATCATTTCTCAAATGGCTTTTTATGGTTTTCATTATTGTGAAATGTACTGTGAATGTAATGTTTACTGTTTGTTGTCTGTATTTGGTAGAAAAGGAGTTTCACCACCAGGGATTAATTAAACTGTCTAATCTAATCTATCCTTCCATCCTTTGAAGTGAGAGACAGGGTACACCCTGGACGAATCGAGTGTATCGCAGATATAAAGACAAGCAACCATAAAATATTGGGAAGTGTATTAGTCACATTCATTTTGGGTTAAATCTGAATTTAACCTGTACAGTACCTTTCAGGTTTGAAGGCCTCAGGCTCAGGCCAAAAAGCAGGGTCCCGGTGCAAAGTGTAAATTGGTACCATGACGACTGTTCCCTTAGGAACGGTCACACCGTTCACTTCCACTGAGGCCTTCGTCATTCTCTCCAATCGACTGGCAAGAGGGTACAGCCTCATTGACTCATTCACCACCATGTCCAGGTATTCCATCTGCATCAGGGCTTCATAGGTGGGCTCACACTACAGGAAGTGAATTAAAGTTATAATGAGTTGGTAGCACAGAACCAGTTGCTAATTAATTATAGTTGTTTAAGAAAAGACAAGTTACCTTTTCTGGGAAGGTTTCATCAATTTCCTTTTGCAAGGTCTTTTGGGTGTGAGGGTGGGTTGCCAGGTTGTAGGATATAAAGCCAAGTGTGTTGCTCGTGGTTTCATAGCCAGCAAAGATGAAAAACATGGCCTGAGCCAGGATTTCATTATCTGTCAGCCCTGCAACACACACACAACATAATTAAACATTTGTATTGTTACTATTATGACAATATTTAAAGGCTCAGAAAATATTTGCTTGGGAAAGAATGATTATTATTTCCTTCAGTCATAGCAGGGAGCAGGGTATTGATGTCTTTGTTTGAACTTCAGCAGTTAAAAGGTTCTGACCAGCAATGATCGCAAATATACGACAATATTTGTAAGATGACATCGAAAGCTGGCCAGATGCTATTCCACAATTTTTTTATCCAAACGCCACCCAAGTAATGAAAAGGGAAAGAGAAGAACAGTAGTAGATTGCAGTAATGCACATTGATGTTGGATGCCAATAAACCGAAAACAAAGAAGAAGAAGAAGAAGAAGAAGAAGAAGAAGCTTTCATCTCTAGTTGCCTCCAAACTTCCAGTTTTACTTGTCAGTAGTCAACAACATGCAGTTCAACTATGCACAATGAAACACAATGTGAACATTGATATCTTTGACTACACTCTTTGTTTACATGTAAAATATAATAAAATAAGCTTACGGTATGACTATAGAGAAAACTATAAACTTAAATGTGTCCATCCAGTTTCTTTCTCTACCTTTTTGCAAACTGCTGCCATTTTTATTGTTCTCGGAAACCTGAGAGTCCACCATCAGCTGCATGAAGTCCACTCGGTTCTGCCAGACAAAAAACACAGTTGTTGTTCAAGGGGAATCTTACACAAAACAAAATTGAAAAAAACAAAAATTCACAAATTCAATCCACTGTAGCTGCGCTGAATTACTTTGTGGTCAGCCTTCTTCCGATCAGATTTTATCATCTGCAGGAAGCTGTAGAAGTATTTCATCACATCAGCAGGGAATAATGCCACATCCATCTTATCAAAGACTGGTCCCAAGAATGGAAACAGAACTGAAAGGAATAAGAAGAGAAACAGTTAATTTGAATGTCAAAGAAAGACGACAAAATAGATATTCTGGTCACAGAATAATGTTCAACATACCGATAAGCACAAGTAATGGATTCAGGAAGTTGAACTTGACCATTTTCTTGATGTTTGTTACAAATGGATCAGAGGGATGATTGATGGAATCAATGTCCACGCTGAAAGCAGTGCTGGTCACAACATCCATACTGTACGGTCCAAATACTCTGTAAAAAAGGCACGTAATTCCAATTGAGTAAAGTAATACCAATAATCCTTGAATAAGACAAAGTAAAACAAACAGGAAACTAATGAATCTCATCACAAAGAGTAAAGCCGTTTTCAGACATAACCTCTGGAGGATGTCAGGACATAACATGGATTCATTCTGCTGTGGAGATCACGTGTTTCTGTTTACAGCAGACTGACACCGGCATCAGCCCTGATCACCAAAAGCTCTCTTGACATATTCACCTGTGTCTTCTACGTTTTTCATCATGAGATATATTATTTCTTTTTATCTTTTTCATTTTGTTCGCGTGTTAGATACGTCATCAACCCCCCCACTCCACGATGAGTTCTCATAACCGCTCCTCCAGACTTTCTGAGGACTTAATACTTGGGGGAAAGTCCACAAAGTCTGGAGGTCGGACATTTGTGTTCACACATACATCCCTCTGGAGAATGCAGGGGAGTTCAGTGCATATCTGAAAGCAGCTTAACATAACTCACTCTTTAACTTCAATGACTTCATCCGCCCCGACTTTCTTGTGAAGACTCTCGATCAGGTTACTCGAGTGTTTAAACATTATTGTGTACATCTGCCCAAAAGAAAACAATGAATTGTCAAATATTTGCATATAGACATCAACCAGTTTTAGTGTGAATATGTGAATAATGCAAAAAAACTAAAAGTACAAATTTTCAACCTCTTTCAGTCGGCCACTGGTGAATGACGGTGTGAGCACATTGCGAATCCTCTTCCATTCCTCATCTTCTACTGTTGATATAGCATCACGTAAGGGTCCGTTTAGGCCAAAATCCTAAACCACACACCCACAGAGGACACCTTCATTACATTTAGTTCAATAATTAGTCTTGAGGCCCCCCCCCCAGTGTTGCTTTTCCTTACCCGTCTGTTGGTGAAGACAGAATAACACTCCTTAACCAAGACTGTTTTGATCATGGCTGTGTCCATTATAGCCAAGAGAGGCTGTCTGCCATCGTAACACCTTGTAATGCAACAGCAGATATTGAAGTGAGTTGAATACAGCGTGGGACATCGCATGAGACATGTAGGATGTATTCTTAATTCATATCAAACACTTACCCCCAAATCCTGCCATATTTCTTAAAGCAGTCCGTGTCAAAATTGTGGACGCCCTGTGGAGACGAGTGACAGAGGAATCAAAAGAGTCAAAACCATCATCAGCAGAGTGTCAGCTTAGATCACTGGAAAACGTGTCTCACCTTCCTGTACCCCAAAAATGTCCCAATAAAGGGCAAAGGTTTGGGTCCTTGGATGCCTAACTTCTTAAAAACGCCATATGGAGCATATCCATACCTGGGGATTAAAAAAGCAGGAAAGTGAGAACAAATCCATTATTAATGAAGTCATATATATATATATATATATATATATATATATATATATATATTATGTAAACATATTATAAAAAAGTTTACAATTGTTTTTATGTTTCGTTGAATATCTTTGTCTTTTTTGTTGTAAACCTGATACTTGATACTTCGAAGCTTCAACTAAGTTTACAGTTTCATCCTTTTTCTGTCATCAGCTGCATTTCTGCATGCGCAAAATATTTGAAACCATAAAAATCCTTTCTTTCAGTTCTGTATAGGCTGGTTCCTCCGTGTCTGTTGGACCACAGGGTGTAGAGCAGAAGAAGTGGTCTGAATGGTTTCTGTGGATGCTTGCTTGATATTTCCTCCTACCAAACGAAAATCTTTGGACATTTTCAAAGAAAATAATCAGGATATCTTAACTTGGTAATAAAGCTCCATTAAGTTCCATTTAAGTGCCCAAGGACTCGTTTCAGTGAGTCAGCATATGCAATTCATACCAAACAAGCTATTGTTAATGTTAATTATTAAACCTGTGTTCGTGCTGCTATTGCTTATAAAAAAAAGTCTGCTGTCGAAGGAGCCCATTAACATTGAATAGAGCCTTTATTATCTTATCAGCTATGCCTGTATGTGACCATTAACATCTCTAACTAAGGAAAGGTTGATTAAGTGTCCACCGATTTGAAGGCCCCTGTGCACTTATGGTACCCTCACATGGAGCGATATGAATTATTGTCTGGCTGATTAGAGGTTGTCTTAGGTATATAAACATGACTAAATTATGATGATCACCCGCCTGTTGCTGCCTGAAATACAGGTCATAAACCCCACCCCTACCGGTACGATAAGACATGCAGTATAGTTCTTATCACACTGATGCATGTCCATGTGTTCATTTTGTAAATTTTGTTTGAATTAAGTACTTGATGCATGACAACGCGGAGAAACATCATGATTGACAGCTGAGACTGACTCGCGATTGGTTGAGCACAAGACTCTGGCTGCAAATTACAGCATCAGGGATAATTTGGCTTCATTTTTGCACAAAGGGAGGAAGTGAAGACACATGGTCTCATCTTTATATGCTGTCTATAGCATGCTGTTTAATTATATATATAAATTAATTTTAACAGCCACCTTTAAGGCTCTTTACAATACACTGACTGAATCAGTGTGCATGTTTTCAATCCAGCATTGCAATTGTGAGAAAAATTCTTTAAAATTCATTAGTACACAAAACTGAGCTCAATTAAGTAACTATGTATTTACACATATTTGGTAAAACAGCACGTCTATATGTACACACCCTTGCAGCACCCGCACAAGTGTGTAGACTTAAGGCTGTTTGACATCTCCCTATCGCTACTGTTATTTACAATATTTACTTTTACCATTGTTATTGGTACAAACAATTTATCATAAACCAGAAAAAACATAAAACACGTTTGTGCACAGACAAGTGTTTGGTCCCACACTGACCTCAACTGTAAACTCCTCCTGAGTCACCCATCAACTCAGCTGCACCAGATTCAGTGGAGCAAATTAAATGGTTAATGGGTCTGTATTTATAAAGAGCTTTCTTAGTCTTGATGACCACTCAAAGCGCTCTACAGTACAGTTTGTCATTTACCCATTCACAAAATACACCTTAATTATCATCCA
Organism: Hippoglossus hippoglossus; assembly: GCF_009819705.1. Lineage (NCBI taxonomy): Eukaryota > Metazoa > Chordata > Actinopteri > Pleuronectiformes > Pleuronectidae > Hippoglossus > Hippoglossus hippoglossus. Next base: position 17,433,713 of record NC_047157.1, read on the forward strand.
TATTAACTCATGTTGACTCCCAAGCAAGTCTCCAGCCACTTTCAACGTGACCACAGGTGTAATGTTAAAGAAAAGACTGCATGGTTGAGCAGGGTCCACAGACTGTATATATAGATGACAACAGGACTAAATTATGATGATCACCCACCTGTTGCTGGTTGAAATACAGGTCATAAACCCCACCCCTACTGGCACGATAAGACATGCAGTATAGTTCTTATCCCACGTACCTATATATTTACACATATTTGGTAAAGAAGCACATCTATATGTACACACCCTTGCAGCACCCACACAAGGCTGTTTGACATCTCCCTATCGCTACTGTTATTTACAATATTTACTTTTACCATTGTTATTGGTACAAACAATTTATCATAAACCAGAAAAAACATAAAACACGTTTGTGCACAGACAATTCAAAATATTTATAGTCTGATATTAGAATCCATTTTAGACCCTAGAGTTTTTTTTATTTGGACACATTACATTCATCTGTAAATCTTTAACTGTGGGCTACCTTTAGTAACCCTAACCTCCAGGGTTGTGTTTTTTTTTTAGTATCAGTAACTCAGAGGTTATTTGTCCTTGATTTCTCAAACTTTGATACATGGATTTGTCCACAACAAATAAAACTCACCTGGAGCCATAAGCACCCAAAACAAATTCTTAATGACACTCGGAACTCAACAGCTCATCTCAATTATGTGATTTCATGTTAGTGATGTTACTTAAAGGAACAGGGGGCTCTTTTGGTTCAGAAATCCATCGGTAGAATAGGAAAATTAGGGGCACACATACAAATCGTGCTATTCAAAAAAACATTTTTTATTTGATTCCTCATTAAAAAGGAAGTCCGAGATTTATCCAGTATTTGTTAACTACACGTTTATGTGAGAAAGTGTCTGACTGTACGAGAAACCAAGATGAGAAAAATCTGATCTTACTGTCCGTCTTAATCATTTTATAATGTTATATTTTCTTTTTCCTCTTTTCTGATCTCTAACATCCTTTAACTTCTGTGCTCTAGTGCTGTGTGATCTTCAAATTGCTTTTAAATTGTTTCTAATTGTTTGCTTTTAACTTTAACTACCCTTTTTTCCCTGTTAAAAGAGTTTTGGGGTAGTTTTTTTCCTCACTCTTGCTGAGGGTTAAGGGCGGAAGATGTTGCACCTTGTTAAGCCCTTTGAGGCAAAGTGTGATTTGTGGATATGGATTATTATTATTATTATTATTATTATTATTATTATTATTATGTGACAATAAAGAATCAGTGAATCAAGAAACTTGAATCAGTGTCTTCAGCTACTGAAAACAACATTGACAGTGTTGCCCTGTTTTCCACTTTAAGTGTGGCGGACTCAAACGTTACAGTTTTCACACGTGGACTCACAACCTCAAATTAAACGTCAGATAAATCGTGCGCGGAAACTAGAAACTAGAAACAGCCAGATTCAGTGTTTCCGCCTTTGTGCGGAATTGTTCACTTTTGTTTGGTAAACTGTGCAGATCTGGAGGACACACACCAACAGAACCATACTCACACTGCGATGAGAGTGATGACAAACACTATCAACGTCCAGGTTTCGATGGAAAAGTCCGGGAAGTAGCCCATCGTGCGTCCTGCTGTGCGCCCTGAGCTCTGCGCTCTGTCACCGCTTCTCTCGGTTGAGGTGTGTGAGCTGCACAGAGGCGGGGCCACGGTTAAAAACATGTTGCATAACTTCTTATCGTCACCATCAGTGCGTGCTGGGCCAGTCCAGGTCGACTGATCAATAAACTTTACCTTTCTCCCACTTAAAGAGACAGTTCACCCTAAAATGAAAATTCACTCATTATCTACTCACCACGATGCTGATGGAGGGGTGGGTGAAGTGTTCCAGTTCAAAAAATACTTTTGGAGTTTAAGGGGTAAACAGCGTTGCAGCCAAATCCAATACAACTGAAGTGAATGGTATAAAATTCTTCAAATGTAAAAAAAAAAAAAAAAAACATAAATGCCTCCATGCTGCTCCAGTGTCCATAAGCCCGACGTTAAAATTCAACTCGAATCAAGATCATTTACACCATGTTTTTTAGCCCTAATGTCTACCATCTTCTCTCTGTCTCCTCAACTTGTCCTGTATCTCTACACTTGCAAAGCCTCGGTTGATGCAGTCATTTCACTGTAGCCTGTCTCAGCGAAGAAAATGAGAAGAGAGACAGACAGGGAGGGACAGAGAGAGAGAGACAGACACAGGGGGAGAGATAGATGGACACAGAAAGAGACAGACGGGGAGGGACAGAGAGAGAGAGAGAGAGAGAGAGAGACAGACAGAGAGAGACAGAAGGGGAGAGAGGGAGAGGGACACAGAGAGAGACAGACAAAAAGAGAGACAGAGGGGGAGAGAGAGACATGATAAAATTAAAACAATAAAATCTGTCTAATCTGGCCATAGATAAAAGATCCTCCCTGCTTTGGACCCAAGTGTACTGTCTGTATTTGTCATGCATTTCTCTCCATATGTCAGTTAACCTGTGAGTTTCCACCACCTGTTTCATGGCCATTTTGAAGCAGCATGAGGTTCAATGTGATTTCTGTCCAGCTGATCGTTCTCTGTGCAGTTAAAAAAAAAACTCTTCAGGCCCGCACTGACTTAAAACCCCACTAAACTCATAACATTTTTTAATTATTGTCAGGTCCTGCGTTGGGAGCGTATTCATTTATTAAAATAGTAAAAAGCTATTGGCTCTGACCACCATCAGTGTGCCCCTCATTACTTCCTCCATCACATGAGACTTCCGCAGAATGTGATGATGTGAGGAGTGACACACAGGAGAAAACACACAGCAGACACCCCGCCTTACACAGCTTGTCCTCATCCTTGTAAATCTCGTTTGAGTTTCAGGACTATTTTCGTCAGTCTATAAATTTGCTCGTCAGTATAACCTACAATCTTCAACTTTGATTTTGTTCATGTTTTTAAATATAATGCAGGAACTATTTGAATCTGTTGCACTTCATTAAGGTTTGTCCTGCTGTGAATCAGCAGACAGTCAGTGAGAGGCTGGTTGTCTTCAGCACAGTCCTCCTCCTCCACCTCCTCTTCTTCCATGCTGGACTCTGGCTGTTCCTCCTGCTGCTTCTCCCTGGTCCTGCTTGTTGCTCCTTTCTTGGCCTGAGAGCCACTGATGTTGCTCAGCTGTTTTCTTTTGAGAACAAGGACTTTAAAAACATTTTCCTCCACCATCAGGTCCCTCACTGTGTCCGTAAGACCCAAAATTCAAATTCGACTCGAAACAAGGTCA